>NW_028189037.1:0-138937 GCF_054131305.1 Coturnix japonica | reverse complement strand
CTTCCGGGTTTGCTGACCTCACTTCCGGGTTTAGTGACGTCACTTCCGGGTTTGGTTACCTCACTTCCGGGTGTGGTGACCTCACTTCCGGGTTTGCTGACCTCACTTCCGGGTTTGCTGACCTCACTTCCGGGTGTGGTGACCTCACTTCCGGGTGTGGTGACCTCACTTCCGGGTTTGCTGACCTCACTTCCGGGTTTAGTGACGTCACTTCCGGGTTTGGTGACCTCACTTCCGGGTTTGCTGACCTCACTTCCGGGTTTGCTGGCATCACTTCCGGGTTTAGTGACGTCACTTCCGGGTTTGGTGACCTCACTTCCGGGTGTGGTGACCTCACTTCCGGGTTTGCTGACCTCACTTCCGGGTGTGGTGACCTCACTTCCGGGTGTGGTGACCTCACTTCCGGGTTTGCTGACCTCACTTCCGGGTTTGCTGAAGTCACTTCTGGGTCTGCTGAAGTCACTTCTGGGTTTGCAGACCTGAGTTCCGAATTAGCAGACCTCACTTTCCTGGTCTGCTTACCTCACTTCCGGGTATGCTGACCTCACTTCCGGGTTTAGTGACGTCACTTCCGGGTGTGGTGACCTCACTTCCGGGTTTAGTGACGTCACTTCCGGGTTTGCTGACCTCACTTCCGGGTTTGCTGACCTCACTTCCGGGTTTGCTGAAGTCACTTCTGGGTCTGCTGAAGTCACTTCTGGGTTTGCTGACCTCACTTCCGGGTTTTGTGACGTCAATTCCGGGTTTGGTGACCTCACTTCCGGGTGTGGTGACCTCACTTCCGGGTTTGCTGACCTCACTTCCGGGTGTGGTGACCTCACTTCCGGGTTTGCTGACCTCACTTCCGGGTTTGCTGACATCACTTCCGGGTTTAGTGACGTCACTTCCGGGTTTGGTGACCTCACTTCCGGGTGTGGTGACCTCACTTCCGGGTGTGGTGACCTCACTTCCGGGTGTGGTGACCTCACTTCCGGGTTTGCTGACCTCACTTCCGGGTTTGCTGACCTCACTTCCGGGTTTAGTGACGTCACTTCCGGGTTTGCTGACCTCACTTCCGGGTTTAGTGACGTCACTTCTGGGTTTGATTACCTCACTTCCGGGTGTGGTGACCTCACTTCCGGGTTTGGTGACCTCCCTTCCGGGTTTGCTGACCTCACTTCCGGGTTTAGTGACGTCACTTCCGGGTTTGGTGACCTCACTTCCAGGTTTGCTGGCATCACTTCCGGGTTTGCTGGCATCACTTCCGGGTTTAGTGACGTCACTTCCGGGTTTGGTGACCTCACTTCCGGGTGTGGTGACCTCACTTCCGGGTTTGGTGACGTCACTTCCGGGTGTGGTGACCTCACTTCCGGGTTTAGTGACGTCACTTCCGGGTTTGGTGACCTCACTTCCGGGTTTGGTGACCTCACTTCCGGGTTTGCTGACCTCACTTCCGGGTTTGCTGACCTCACTTCCGGGTTTGCTGACCTCACTTCCGGGTTTGCTGAAGTCACTTCTGGGTCTGCTGAAGTCACTTCTGGGTTTAGTGACGTCACTTCCGGGTTTGGTGACCTCACTTCCGGGTTTGCTGACCTCACTTCCGGGTGTGGTGACCTCACTTCCGGGTTTTCTGACCTCACTTCCGGGTTTGCTGACCTCACTTCCGGGTTTAGTGACGTCACTTCCGGGTTTGCTGACCTCACTTCCGGGTTTAGTGACGTCACTTCCGGGTTTGGTTACCTCACTTCCGGGTGTGGTGACCTCACTTCCGGGTTTGGTGACCTCACTTCCGGGTTTGCTGACCTCACTTCCGGGTTTAGTGACGTCACTTCCGGGTTTGGTGACCTCACTTCCGGGTTTGCTGACCTCACTTCCGGGTTTGCTGGCATCACTTCCGGGTTTAGTGACGTCACTTCCGGGTTTGGTGACCTCACTTCCGGGTGTGGTGACCTCACTTCCGGGTTTGCTGACCTCACTTCCGGGTGTGGTGACCTCACTTCCGGGTGTGGTGACCTCACTTCCGGGTTTGCTGACCTCACTTCCGGGTTTGCTGAAGTCACTTCTGGGTCTGCTGAAGTCACTTCTGGGTTTGCAGACCTGAGTTCCGAATTAGCAGACCTCACTTTCCTGGTCTGCTTACCTCACTTCCGGGTATGCTGACCTCACTTCCGGGTTTAGTGACGTCACTTCCGGGTGTGGTGACCTCACTTCCGGGTTTAGTGACGTCACTTCCGGGTTTGGTGACCTCACTTCCGGGTTTGCTGACCTCACTTCCGGGTTTGCTGACCTCACTTCCGGGTGTGGTGACCTCACTTCCGGGTTTGCTGACCTCACTTCCGGGTTTGCTGACCTCACTTCCGGGTTAAGTGACGTCACTTCCGGGTTTGCTGACCTCACTTCCGGGTTTAGTGACGTCACTTCCGGGTTTGGTTACCTCACTTCCGGGTGTGGTGACCTCACTTCCACGTTTGGTGACCTCACTTCCGGGTTTGCTGACCTCACTTCCGGGTTTAGTGACGTCACTTCCGGGTTTGGTGACCTCACTTCCGGGTTTGCTGACCTCACTTCCGGGTTTGCTGACCTCACTTCCGGGTGTGGTGACCTCACTTCCGGGTTTGCTGACCTCACTTCCGGGTTTGCTGACCTCACTTCCGGGTTTAGTGACGTCACTTCCGGGTTTGCTGACCTCACTTCCGGGTCTAGTGACATCACTTCCGGGTTTGGTTACCTCACTTCCGGGTGTGGTGACCTCACTTCCGGGTTTGGTGACGTCACTTCCGGGTTTGCTGACCTCACTTCCGGGTTTAGTGACGTCACTTCCGCGTTTGGTGACCTCACTTCCGGGTTTGCTGACCTCACTTCCGGGTTTGCTGGCATCACTTCCGGGTTTAGTGACGTCACTTCCGGGTTTGGTGACCTCACTTCCGGGTGTGGTGACCTCACTTCCGGGTTTGCTGACCTCACTTCCGGGTGTGGTGACCTCACTTCCGGGTGTGGTGACCTCACTTCCGGGTTTGCTGACCTCACTTCCGGGTTTGCTGAAGTCACTTCTGGGTCTGCTGAAGTCACTTCTGGGTTTGCTGACCTCACTTCCGGGTTTAGTGACGTCACTTCCGGGTTTGGTGACCTCACTTCCGGGTGTGGTGACCTCACTTCCGGGTTTGCTGACCTCACTTCCGGGTGTGGTGACCTCACTTCCGGGTTTGCTGACCTCACTTCCGGGTTTGCTGACATCACTTTCGGGTTTAGTGACGTCACTTCCGGGTTTGGTGACCTCACTTCCGGGTGTGGTGACCTCACTTCCGGGTTTGGTGACCTCACTTCCGGGTGTGGTGACCTCACTTCCGGGTTTGCTGACCTCTCTTCCGGGTTTGCTGACCTCACTTCCAGGTTTAGTGACGTCACTTCCGGGTTTGCTGACCTCACTTCCGGGTTTAGTGACGTCACTTCTGGGTTTGGTTACCTCACTTCCAGGTGTGGTGACCTCACTTCCGGGTTTGGTGACCTCCCTTCCGGGTTTGCTGACCTCACTTCCGGGTTTAGTGACGTCACTTCCGGGTTTGGTGACCTCACTTCCGGGTTTGCTGACCTCACTTCCGGGTTTGCTGGCATCACTTCCGGGTATAGTGACGTCACTTCCGGGTTTGGTGACCTCACTTCCGGGTGTGGTGACCTCACTTCCGGGTTTGGTGACGTCACTTCCGGGTGTGGTGACCTCACTTCCGGGTTTAGTGACGTCACTTCCGGGTTTGGTGACCTCACTTCCGGGTGTGGTGACCTCACTTCCGGGTTTAGTGACGTCACTTCCGGGTTTGCTGACCTCACTTCCGGGTTTGCTGACCTCACTTCCGGGTGTGGTGACCTCACTTCCGGGTGTGGTGACCTCACTTCCGGGTTTGCTGACCTCACTTCCGGGTTTGCTGAAGTCACTTCTGGGTCTGCTGAAGTCACTTCTGGGTTTGCAGACCTGAGTTCCGAATTAGCAGACCTCACTTTCCTGGTCTGCTTACCTCACTTCCGGGTATGCTGACCTCACTTCCGGGTTTAGTGACGTCACTTCCGGGTGTGGTGACCTCACTTCCGGGTTTAGTGACGTCACTTCCGGGTTTGGTGACCTCACTTCCGGGTTTGCTGACCTCACTTCCGGGTGTGGTGACCTCACTTCCGGGTTTGCTGACCTCACTTCCGGGTTTGCTGGCATCACTTCCGGGTATAGTGACGTCACTTCCGGGTTTGCTGACCTCACTTCCGGGTTTGCTGACCTCACTTCCGGGTTTAGTGACGTCACTTCCGGGTATGCTGACCTCACTTCCGGGTTTAGTGACGTCACTTCCGGGTTTGGTTACCTCACTTCCGGGTGTGGTGACCTCACTTCCGGGTTTGGTGACCTCACTTCCGGGTTTGCTGACCTCACTTCCGGGTTTAGTGACGTCACTTCCGGGTTTGGTGACCTCACTTCCGGGTTTGCTGACCTCACTTCCGGGTTTGCTGGCATCACTTCCGGGTTTAGTGACGTCACTTCCGGGTTTGGTGACCTCACTTCCGGGTGTGGTGACCTCACTTCCGGGTTTGCTGACCTCACTTCCGGGTGTGGTGACCTCACTTCCGGGTGTGGTGACCTCACTTCCGGGTTTGCTGACCTCACTTCCGGGTTTGCTGAAGTCACTTCTGGGTCTGCTGAAGTCACTTCTGGGTTTGCAGACCTGAGTTCCGAATTAGCAGACCTCACTTTCCTGGTCTGCTTACCTCACTTCCGGGTATGGTGACCTCACTTCCGGGTTTAGTGACGTCACTTCCGGGTGTGGTGACCTCACTTCCGGGTTTGCTGACCTCACTTCCGGGTTTGCTGAAGTCACTTCTGGGTCTGCTGAAGTCACTTCTGGGTTTGCTGACCTCACTTCCGGGTTTAGTGACGTCACTTCCGGGTTTGGTGACCTCACTTCCGGGTGTGGTGACCTCACTTCCGGGTTTGCTGACCTCACTTCCGGGTGTGGTGACCTCACTTCCGGGTTTGCTGACCTCACTTCCGGGTTTGCTGACATCACTTTCGGGTTTAGTGACGTCACTTCCGGGTTTGGTGACCTCACTTCCGGGTGTGGTGACCTCACTTCCGGGTGTGGTGACCTCACTTCCGGGTTTGGTGACCTCACTTCCGGGTGTGGTGACCTCACTTCCGGGTTTGCTGACCTCACTTCCGGGTTTGCTGACCTCACTTCCGGGTTTAGTGACGTCACTTCCGGGTTTGCTGACCTCACTTCCGGGTTTGCTGACCTCACTTCCGGGTTTGCTGAAGTCACTTCTGGGTCTGCTGAAGTCACTTCTGGGTTTGCTGACCTCACTTCCGGGTTTAGTGACGTCACTTCCGGGTTTGGTGACCTCACTTCCGGGTGTGGTGACCTCACTTCCGGGTGTGGTGACCTCACTTCCGGGTTTGGTGACCTCACTTCCGGGTGTGGTGACCTCACTTCCGGGTTTGCTGACCTCACTTCCGGGTTTGCTGACCTCACTTCCAGGTTTATTGACGTCACTTCCGGGTTTGCTGACCTCACTTCCGGGTTTAGTGACGTCACTTCCGGGTTTGGTTACCTCACTTCCGGGTGTGGTGACCTCACTTCCGGGTTTGCTGACCTCACTTCTGGGTGTGGTGACCTCACTTCCGGGTTTGCTGACCTCACTTCCGGGTGTGGTGACCTCACTTCCGGGTTTGCTGGCATCACTTCCGGGTTTAGTGACGTCACTTCCGGGTTTGGTGACCTCACTTCCGGGTGTGGTGACCTCACTTCCGGGTTTTGTGACGTCACTTCCGTGTTTGGTGACCTCACTTCCGGGTTTGCTGACCTCACTTCCGGGTTTGCTGACCTCACTTCCGGGTTTGCTGAAGTCACTTCTGGGTCTGCTGAAGTCACTTCTGGGTTTGCTGACCTCACTTCCGGGTTTAGTGACGTCACTTCCTGGTTTGGTGACCTCACTTCCGGGTGTGGTGACCTCACTTCCGGGTTTGGTGACCTCACTTCCGGGTGTGGTGACCTCACTTCCGGGTTTAGTGACGTCACTTCCGGGTTTGGTGACCTCATTTCCGGGTTTGGTGACCTCACTTCCGGGTGTGGTGACCTCACTTCCGGGTTTGGTGACCTCACTTCCGGGTTTGCTGACCTCACTTCCGGGTTTGCTGAAGTCACTTCTGGGTCTGCTGAAGTCACTTCTGGGTTTGCTGACCTCACTTCCGGGTTTAGTGACGTCACTTCCGGGTTTGGTGACCTCACTTCCGGGTTTTGAAGTCACTTCTGGGTCTGCTGACGTCACTTCTGGGTTTGCAGACCTGAGTTCCGAATTAGCAGACCTCACTTTCCTGGTCTGCTTACCTCACTTCCGGGTTTGGTGACCTCACTTCCGGGTTTGGTGACCTCACTTCCGGGTTTGCTGACCTCACTTCCGGGTGTGGTGACCTCACTTCCGAGTTTGCTGACCTCACTTCCGGGTTTGTTGACATCACTTCCGGGTTTAGTGACGTCACTTCCGGGTTTGGTGACCTCACTTCCGGGTGTGGTGACCTCACTTCCGTGTGTGGTGACGTCACTTCCGGGTTTGGTGACCTCACTTCCGGGTTTGGTGACCTCACTTCCGGGTGTGGTGACCTCACTTCCGGGTTTGCTGACCTCACTTCCGGGTTTGCTGACCTCACTTCCGGGTTTAGTGACGTCACTTCCGGGTTTGGTTACCTCACTTCCGGGTGTGGTGACCTCACTTCCGGGCTTGGTGACCTCACTTCCGGGTGTGGTGACCTCACTTTTGGGTGTGGTGACCTCACTTCCGGGTTTGCTGACCTCACTTCCGGGTTTAGTGACGTCACTTCCGGGTTTGGTGACCTCACTTCCGGGTGTGGTGACCTCACTCTTCGGTGTGGTGACCTCACTTCCGGGTTTGCTGACCTCACTTCCGGGTTTAGTGACGTCACTTCCGGGTTTGGTGACCTCACTTCCGGGTTTGCTGACCTCACTTCCGGGTTTGCTGGAATCACTTCCGGGTTTAGTGACGTCACTTCCGGGTTTGGTGACCTCACTTCCGGGTGTGGTGACCTCACTTCATGGTTTGCTGACCTCACTTCCGGGTGTGGTGACCTCACTTCCGGGTTTGCTGACCTCACTTCCGGGTTTGCTGAAGTCACTTTTGGGTCTTCTGAAGTCACTTCTGGGTTTGCAGACCTGAGTTCCGAATTAGCAGACCTCACTTTCCTGGTCTGCTTACCTCACTTCCGGGTATGCTGACCTCACTTCCGGGTTTGGTGACGTCACTTCCGGGTGTGGTGACCTCACTTCCGGGTTTAGTGACCTCACTTCCGGGTTTGGTGACCTCACTTCCGGGTTTGGTGACCTCACTTTCGGGTGTGGTGACCTCACTTCCGGGTTTAGTGACGTCACTTCCGGGTTTGCTGACCTCACTTCCGGGTTTGCTGACCTCACTTCCGGGTTTGCTGAAGTCACTTCTGGGTCTGCTGAAGTCACTTCTGGGTTTGCTGACCTCACTTCCGGGTTTAGTGACGTCACTTCCGGGTTTGGTGACCTCACTTCCGGGTGTGGTGACCTCACTTCCGGGTTTGCTGACCTCACTTCCGGGTGTGGTGACCTCACTTCATGGTTTGCTGACCTCACTTCCGGGTGTGGTGACCTCACTTCCGGGTTTGCTGACCTCACTTCCGGGTTTGCTGAAGTCACTTTTGGGTCTGCTGAAGTCACTTCTGGGTTTGCAGACCTGAGTTCCGAATTAGCAGACCTCACTTTCCTGGTCTGCTTACCTCACTTCCGGGTATGCTGACCTCACTTCCGGGTTTGGTGACGTCACTTCCGGGTGTGGTGACCTCACTTCCGGGTTTAGTGACCTCACTTCCGGGTTTGGTGACCTCACTTCCAGGTTTGGTGACCTCACTTCCGGGTGTGGTGACCTCACTTCCGGGTTTAGAGACGTCACTTCCGGGTTTGCTGACCTCACTTCCGGGTTTGCTGACCTCACTTCCGGGTTTCCTGAAGTCACTTCTGGGTCTGCTGAAGTCACTTCTGGGTTTGCTGACCTCACTTCCGGGTTTAGTGACGTCACTTCCGGGTTTGGTGACCTCACTTCCGGGTGTGGTGACCTCACTTCCGGGTTTGCTGACCTCACTTCCGGGTGTGGTGACCTCACTTCCGGGTTTGCTGACATCACTTCCGGGTGTGGTGACGTCACTTCCGGGTTTGGTGACCTCACTTCCGGGTTTGCTGACCTCACTTCTGGGTGTGGTGACCTCACTTCCGGGTTTGCTGACCTCACTTCCGGGTGTGGTGACCTCACTTCCGGGTTTGCTGGCATCACTTCCGGGTTTAGTGACGTCACTTCCGGGTTTGGTGACCTCACTTCCGGGTGTGGTGACCTCACTTCCGGGTTTGCTGACCTCACTTCCGGGTGTGGTGACCTCACTTTCGGGTGTGGTGACCTCACTTCCGGGTTTGCTGACCTCACTTCCGGGTTTGCTGAAGTCACTTCTGGGTCTGCTGAAGTCACTTCTGGGTTTGCAGACCTGAGTTCCGAATTAGCAGACCTCACTTTCCTGGTCTGCTTACCTCACTTCCGGGTATGCTGACCTCACTTCCGAGTTTAGTGACGTCACTTCCGGGTGTGGTGACCTCACTTCCGGGTTTAGTGACGTCACTTCCGTGTTTGGTGACCTCATTTCCGGGTTTGGTGACCTCACTTCCGGGTGTGGTGACCTCACTTCCGGGTTTTGTGACGTCACTTCCGGGTTTGGTGACCTCACTTCCGGGTTTGCTGACATCACTTCCGGGTTTAGTGACGTCACTTCCGGGTTTGGTGACCTCACTTCCGGGTGTGGTGACCTCACTTCCGGGTGTGGTGACGTCACTTCCGGGTTTGGTGACCTCACTTCCGGGTTTGGTGACCTCACTTCCGGGTTTGCTGACCTCACTTCCGGGTTTGCTGAAGTCACTTCTGGGTCTGCTGAAGTCACTTCTGGGTTTGCAGACCTGAGTTCCGAATTAGCAGACCTCACTTTCCTGGTCTGCTTACCTCACTTCCGGGTTTGGTGACCTCACTTCCGGGTTTGGTGACCTCACTTCCGGGTTTGCTGACCTCACTTCCGGGTGTGGTGACCTCACTTCCGGGTTTGCTGACCTCACTTCCGGGTTTGCTGACATCACTTCCGGGTTTAGTGACGTCACTTCCGGGTTTGGTGACCTCACTTCCGGGTGTGGTGACCTCACTTCCGGGTGTGGTGACGTCACTTCCGGGTTTGGTGACCTCACTTCCGGGTTTGGTGACCTCACTTCCGGGTGTGGTGACCTCACTTCCGGGTTTGCTGACCTAACTTCCGGGTTTGCTGACCTCACTTCCGGGTTTAGTGACGTCACTTCCGGGTTTGGTTACCTCACTTCCGGGTGTGATGACCTCACTTCCGGGCTTGGTGACCTCACTTCCGGGTGTGGTGACCTCACTTTTGGGTGTGGTGACCTCACTTCCGGGTTTGCTGACCTCACTTCCGGGTTTAGTGACGTCACTTCCGGGTTTGGTGACCTCACTTCCGGGTTTGCTGACCTCACTTCCGGGTTTGCTGGCATCACTTCCGGGTTTAGTGACGTCACTTCCGGGTTTGGTGACCTCACTTCCGGGTGTGGTGACCTCACTTCCGGGTTTGCTGACCTCACTTCCGGGTGTGGTGACCTCACTTCCGGGTTTGCTGACGTCACTTCCGGGTTTGCTGAAGTCACTTCTGGGTCTGCTGAAGTCACTTCTGGGTTTGCAGACCTGAGTTCCGAATTAGCAGACCTCACTTTCCTGGTCTGCTTACCTCACTTCCGGGTATGCTGACCTCACTTCCGGGTTTGGTGACGTCACTTCTGGGTGTGGTGACCTCACTTCCGGGTTTAGTGACGTCACTTCCGGGTTTGGTGACCTCACTTCCGGGTTTGGTGACCTCACTTCCGGGTGTGGTGACCTCACTTCCGGGTTTAGTGACGTCACTTATGGGTTTGCTGACCTCACTTCCGGGTTTGCTGACCTCACTTCCGGGTTTGCTGAAGTCACTTCTGGGTCTGCTGAAGTCACTTCTGGGTTTGCTGACCTCACTTCCGGGTTTTGTGACGTCAATTCCGGGTTTGGTGACCTCACTTCCGGGTGTGGTGACCTCACTTCCGGGTTTGCTGACCTCACTTCCGGGTGTGGTGACCTCACTTCCGGGTTTGCTGACCTCACTTCCGGGTTTGCTGACATCACTTCCGGGTTTAGTGACGTCACTTCCGGGTTTGGTGACCTCACTTCCGGGTGTGGTGACCTCACTTCCGGGTGTGGTGACCTCACTTCCGGGTTTGGTGACCTCACTTCCGGGTGTGGTGACCTCACTTCCGGGTTTGCTGACCTCACTTCCGGGTTTGCTGACCTCACTTCCGGGTTTAGTGACGTCACTTCCGGGTTTGCTGACCTCACTTCCGGGTTTAGTGACGTCACTTCTGGGTTTGATTACCTCACTTCCGGGTGTGGTGACCTCACTTCCGGGTTTGGTGACCTCCCTTCCGGGTTTGCTGACCTCACTTCCGGGTTTAGTGACGTCACTTCCGGGTTTGGTGACCTCACTTCCGGGTTTGCTGGCATCACTTCCGGGTTTGCTGGCATCACTTCCGGGTTTAGTGACGTCACTTCCGGGTTTGGTGACCTCACTTCCGGGTGTGGTGACCTCACTTCCGGGTTTGGTGACGTCACTTCCGGGTGTGGTGACCTCACTTCCGGGTTTAGTGACGTCACTTCCGGGTTTGGTGACCTCACTTCCGGGTTTGGTGACCTCACTTCCGGGTGTGGTGACCTCACTTCCGGGTTTAGTGACGTCACTTCCGGGTTTGCTGACCTCACTTCCGGGTTTGCTGACCTCACTTCCGGGTTTGCTGACCTCACTTCCGGGTTTGCTGAAGTCACTTCTGGGTCTGCTGAAGTCACTTCTGGGTTTAGTGACGTCACTTCCGGGTTTGGTGACCTCACTTCCGGGTTTGCTGACCTCACTTCCGGGTTTGCTGACCTCACTTCCGGGTGTGGTGACCTCACTTCCGGGTTTGCTGACCTCACTTCCGGGTTTGCTGACCTCACTTCCGGGTTTAGTGACGTCACTTCCGGGTTTGCTGACCTCACTTCCGGGTTTAGTGACGTCACTTCCGGGTTTGGTTACCTCACTTCCGGGTGTGGTGACCTCACTTCCGGGTTTGGTGACCTCACTTCCGGGTTTGCTGACCTCACTTCCGGGTTTAGTGACGTCACTTCCGGGTTTGGTGACCTCACTTCCGGGTTTGCTGACCTCACTTCCGGGTTTGCTGGCATCACTTCCGGGTTTAGTGACGTCACTTCCGGGTTTGGTGACCTCACTTCCGGGTGTGGTGACCTCACTTCCGGGTTTGCTGACCTCACTTCCGGGTGTGGTGACCTCACTTCCGGGTGTGGTGACCTCACTTCCGGGTTTGCTGACCTCACTTCCGGGTTTGCTGAAGTCACTTCTGGGTCTGCTGAAGTCACTTCTGGGTTTGCAGACCTGAGTTCCGAATTAGCAGACCTCACTTTCCTGGTCTGCTTACCTCACTTCCGGGTATGCTGACCTCACTTCCGGGTTTAGTGACGTCACTTCCGGGTGTGGTGACCTCACTTCCGGGTTTAGTGACGTCACTTCCGGGTTTGCTGACCTCACTTCCGGGTTTGCTGACCTCACTTCCGGGTTTGCTGAAGTCACTTCTGGGTCTGCTGAAGTCACTTCTGGGTTTGCTGACCTCACTTCCGGGTTTTGTGACGTCAATTCCGGGTTTGGTGACCTCACTTCCGGGTGTGGTGACCTCACTTCCGGGTTTGCTGACCTCACTTCCGGGTGTGGTGACCTCACTTCCGGGTTTGCTGACCTCACTTCCGGGTTTGCTGACATCACTTCCGGGTTTAGTGACGTCACTTCCGGGTTTGGTGACCTCACTTCCGGGTGTGGTGACCTCACTTCCGGGTGTGGTGACCTCACTTCCGGGTGTGGTGACCTCACTTCCGGGTTTGCTGACCTCACTTCCGGGTTTGCTGACCTCACTTCCGGGTTTAGTGACGTCACTTCCGGGTTTGCTGACCTCACTTCCGGGTTTAGTGACGTCACTTCTGGGTTTGATTACCTCACTTCCGGGTGTGGTGACCTCACTTCCGGGTTTGGTGACCTCCCTTCCGGGTTTGCTGACCTCACTTCCGGGTTTAGTGACGTCACTTCCGGGTTTGGTGACCTCACTTCCAGGTTTGCTGGCATCACTTCCGGGTTTGCTGGCATCACTTCCGGGTTTAGTGACGTCACTTCCGGGTTTGGTGACCTCACTTCCGGGTGTGGTGACCTCACTTCCGGGTTTGGTGACGTCACTTCCGGGTGTGGTGACCTCACTTCCGGGTTTAGTGACGTCACTTCCGGGTTTGGTGACCTCACTTCCGGGTTTGGTGACCTCACTTCCGGGTTTGCTGACCTCACTTCCGGGTTTGCTGACCTCACTTCCGGGTTTGCTGAAGTCACTTCTGGGTCTGCTGAAGTCACTTCTGGGTTTAGTGACGTCACTTCCGGGTTTGGTGACCTCACTTCCGGGTTTGCTGACCTCACTTCCGGGTGTGGTGACCTCACTTCCGGGTTTTCTGACCTCACTTCCGGGTTTGCTGACCTCACTTCCGGGTTTAGTGACGTCACTTCCGGGTTTGCTGACCTCACTTCCGGGTTTAGTGACGTCACTTCCGGGTTTGGTTACCTCACTTCCGGGTGTGGTGACCTCACTTCCGGGTTTGGTGACCTCACTTCCGGGTTTGCTGACCTCACTTCCGGGTTTAGTGACGTCACTTCCGGGTTTGGTGACCTCACTTCCGGGTTTGCTGACCTCACTTCCGGGTTTGCTGGCATCACTTCCGGGTTTAGTGACGTCACTTCCGGGTTTGGTGACCTCACTTCCGGGTGTGGTGACCTCACTTCCGGGTTTGCTGACCTCACTTCCGGGTGTGGTGACCTCACTTCCGGGTGTGGTGACCTCACTTCCGGGTTTGCTGACCTCACTTCCGGGTTTGCTGAAGTCACTTCTGGGTCTGCTGAAGTCACTTCTGGGTTTGCAGACCTGAGTTCCGAATTAGCAGACCTCACTTTCCTGGTCTGCTTACCTCACTTCCGGGTATGCTGACCTCACTTCCGGGTTTAGTGACGTCACTTCCGGGTGTGGTGACCTCACTTCCGGGTTTAGTGACGTCACTTCCGGGTTTGGTGACCTCACTTCCGGGTTTGCTGACCTCACTTCCGGGTTTGCTGACCTCACTTCCGGGTGTGGTGACCTCACTTCCGGGTTTGCTGACCTCACTTCCGGGTTTGCTGACCTCACTTCCGGGTTAAGTGACGTCACTTCCGGGTTTGCTGACCTCACTTCCGGGTTTAGTGACGTCACTTCCGGGTTTGGTTACCTCACTTCCGGGTGTGGTGACCTCACTTCCACGTTTGGTGACCTCACTTCCGGGTTTGCTGACCTCACTTCCGGGTTTAGTGACGTCACTTCCGGGTTTGGTGACCTCACTTCCGGGTTTGCTGACCTCACTTCCGGGTTTGCTGACCTCACTTCCGGGTGTGGTGACCTCACTTCCGGGTTTGCTGACCTCACTTCCGGGTTTGCTGACCTCACTTCCGGGTTTAGTGACGTCACTTCCGGGTTTGCTGACCTCACTTCCGGGTTTAGTGACATCACTTCCGGGTTTGGTTACCTCACTTCCGGGTGTGGTGACCTCACTTCCGGGTTTGGTGACGTCACTTCCGGGTTTGCTGACCTCACTTCCGGGTTTAGTGACGTCACTTCCGCGTTTGGTGACCTCACTTCCGGGTTTGCTGACCTCACTTCCGGGTTTGCTGGCATCACTTCCGGGTTTAGTGACGTCACTTCCGGGTTTGGTGACCTCACTTCCGGGTGTGGTGACCTCACTTCCGGGTTTGCTGACCTCACTTCCGGGTGTGGTGACCTCACTTCCGGGTGTGGTGACCTCACTTCCGGGTTTGCTGACCTCACTTCCGGGTTTGCTGAAGTCACTTCTGGGTCTGCTGAAGTCACTTCTGGGTTTGCTGACCTCACTTCCGGGTTTAGTGACGTCACTTCCGGGTTTGGTGACCTCACTTCCGGGTGTGGTGACCTCACTTCCGGGTTTGCTGACCTCACTTCCGGGTGTGGTGACCTCACTTCCGGGTTTGCTGACCTCACTTCCGGGTTTGCTGACATCACTTTCGGGTTTAGTGACGTCACTTCCGGGTTTGGTGACCTCACTTCCGGGTGTGGTGACCTCACTTCCGGGTTTGGTGACCTCACTTCCGGGTGTGGTGACCTCACTTCCGGGTTTGCTGACCTCTCTTCCGGGTTTGCTGACCTCACTTCCAGGTTTAGTGACGTCACTTCCGGGTTTGCTGACCTCACTTCCGGGTTTAGTGACGTCACTTCTGGGTTTGGTTACCTCACTTCCAGGTGTGGTGACCTCACTTCCGGGTTTGGTGACCTCCCTTCCGGGTTTGCTGACCTCACTTCCGGGTTTAGTGACGTCACTTCCGGGTTTGGTGACCTCACTTCCGGGTTTGCTGACCTCACTTCCGGGTTTGCTGGCATCACTTCCGGGTATAGTGACGTCACTTCCGGGTTTGGTGACCTCACTTCCGGGTGTGGTGACCTCACTTCCGGGTTTGGTGACGTCACTTCCGGGTGTGGTGACCTCACTTCCGGGTTTAGTGACGTCACTTCCGGGTTTGGTGACCTCACTTCCGGGTGTGGTGACCTCACTTCCGGGTTTAGTGACGTCACTTCCGGGTTTGCTGACCTCACTTCCGGGTTTGCTGACCTCACTTCCGGGTGTGGTGACCTCACTTCCGGGTGTGGTGACCTCACTTCCGGGTTTGCTGACCTCACTTCCGGGTTTGCTGAAGTCACTTCTGGGTCTGCTGAAGTCACTTCTGGGTTTGCAGACCTGAGTTCCGAATTAGCAGACCTCACTTTCCTGGTCTGCTTACCTCACTTCCGGGTATGCTGACCTCACTTCCGGGTTTAGTGACGTCACTTCCGGGTGTGGTGACCTCACTTCCGGGTTTAGTGACGTCACTTCCGGGTTTGGTGACCTCACTTCCGGGTTTGCTGACCTCACTTCCGGGTGTGGTGACCTCACTTCCGGGTTTGCTGACCTCACTTCCGGGTTTGCTGGCATCACTTCCGGGTATAGTGACGTCACTTCCGGGTTTGCTGACCTCACTTCCGGGTTTGCTGACCTCACTTCCGGGTTTAGTGACGTCACTTCCGGGTATGCTGACCTCACTTCCGGGTTTAGTGACGTCACTTCCGGGTTTGGTTACCTCACTTCCGGGTGTGGTGACCTCACTTCCGGGTTTGGTGACCTCACTTCCGGGTTTGCTGACCTCACTTCCGGGTTTAGTGACGTCACTTCCGGGTTTGGTGACCTCACTTCCGGGTTTGCTGACCTCACTTCCGGGTTTGCTGGCATCACTTCCGGGTTTAGTGACGTCACTTCCGGGTTTGGTGACCTCACTTCCGGGTGTGGTGACCTCACTTCCGGGTTTGCTGACCTCACTTCCGGGTGTGGTGACCTCACTTCCGGGTGTGGTGACCTCACTTCCGGGTTTGCTGACCTCACTTCCGGGTTTGCTGAAGTCACTTCTGGGTCTGCTGAAGTCACTTCTGGGTTTGCAGACCTGAGTTCCGAATTAGCAGACCTCACTTTCCTGGTCTGCTTACCTCACTTCCGGGTATGGTGACCTCACTTCCGGGTTTAGTGACGTCACTTCCGGGTGTGGTGACCTCACTTCCGGGTTTGCTGACCTCACTTCCGGGTTTGCTGAAGTCACTTCTGGGTCTGCTGAAGTCACTTCTGGGTTTGCTGACCTCACTTCCGGGTTTAGTGACGTCACTTCCGGGTTTGGTGACCTCACTTCCGGGTGTGGTGACCTCACTTCCGGGTTTGCTGACCTCACTTCCGGGTGTGGTGACCTCACTTCCGGGTTTGCTGACCTCACTTCCGGGTTTGCTGACATCACTTTCGGGTTTAGTGACGTCACTTCCGGGTTTGGTGACCTCACTTCCGGGTGTGGTGACCTCACTTCCGGGTGTGGTGACCTCACTTCCGGGTTTGGTGACCTCACTTCCGGGTGTGGTGACCTCACTTCCGGGTTTGCTGACCTCACTTCCGGGTTTGCTGACCTCACTTCCGGGTTTAGTGACGTCACTTCCGGGTTTGCTGACCTCACTTCCGGGTTTAGTGACGTCATTTCTGGTTTTGGTTACCTCACTTCCGGGTTTGGTGACCTCACTTCCGGGTTTGGTGACCTCCCTTCCGGGTTTGCTGACCTCACTTCCGGGTTTAGTGATGTCACTTCCGGGTTTGGTGACCTCACTTCCGGGTTTGCTGACCTCACTTCCGGGTTTGCTGGCATCACTTCCGGGTATAGTGACGTCACTTCCGGGTTTGGTGACCTCACTTCCGGGTGTGGTGACCTCACTTCCGGGTTTGGTGACGTCACTTCCGGGTGTGGTGACCTCACTTCCGGGTTTAGTGACGTCACTTCCGGGTTTGGTGACGTCACTTCCGGGTTTGGTGACCTCACTTCCGGGTGTGGTGACCTCACTTCCGGGTTTAGTGACGTCACTTCCGGGTTTGCTGACCTCACTTCCGGGTTTGCTGACCTCACTTCCGGGTTTGCTGAAGTCACTTCTGGGTCTGCTGAAGTCACTTCTGGGTTTGCTGACCTCACTTCCGGGTTTAGTGACGTCACTTCCGGGTTTGGTGACCTCACTTCCGGGTGTGGTGACCTCACTTCCGGGTTTGCTGACCTCACTTCCGGGTGTGGTGACCTCACTTCCGGGTTTGCTGACCTCACTTCCGGGTGTGGTGACCTCACTTCCGGGTTTGCTGGCATCACTTCCGGGTTTAGTGACGTCACTTCCGGGTTTGGTGACCTCACTTCCGGGTGTGGTGACCTCACTTCCGGGTTTGCTGACCTCACTTCCGGGTGTGGTGACCTCACTTCCGGGTGTGGTGACCTCACTTCCGGGTTTGCTGACCTCACTTCCGGGTTTGCTGACCTCACTTCCGGGTGTGGTGACCTCACTTCCGGGTGTGGTGACCTCACTTCCGGGTTTGCTGACCTCACTTCCGGGTGTGGTGACCTCACTTCCGGGTTTAGTGACGTCACTTCCGGGTTTGGTGACCTCATTTCCGGGTTTGGTGACCTCACTTCCGGGTGTGGTGACCTCACTTCCGGGTTTTGTGACGTCACTTCCGGGTTTGGTGACCTCACTTCCGGGTTTGCTGACCTCACTTCCGGGTTTGCTGACCTCACTTCCGGGTTTGGTGACGTCACATCCGGGTTTGGTGACCTCACTTCCGGGTGTGGTGACCTCACTTCCTGGTTTAGTGACGTCACTTCCGGGTTTGGTGACCTCACTTCCGGGTGTGGTGACCTCACTTCCGGGTTTGCTGACCTCACTTCCGGGTTTGCTGACGTCACTTCCGGGTTTAGTGACGTCACTTCCGGGTTTGGTGACGTCACTTCCGGGTTTGGTGACCTCACTTCCGGGTGTGGTGACCTCACTTCCGGGTTTAGTGACGTCACTTCCGGGTTTGGTGACCTCACTTCCGGGTGTGGTGACCTCACTTCCGGGTTTGCTGACCTCACTTCCGGGTTTGCTGACCTCACTTCCGGGTTTAGTGATGTCACTTCCGGGTTTGGTGACCTCACTTCCGGGTGTGGTGACCTCACTTCCGGGTGTGGTGACGTCTCTTCCGCGTTTGCTGACCTCACTTCCGGGTTTAGTGACGTCACATCCTGGTTTGAGGACCTCACTTCCGGGTGTGGTGACCTCACTTCCGGGTTTGCTGACATCACTTCCGGGTTTGGTGACCTCACTTCCGGGTGTGGTGACCTCACTTCCGGGTTTAGTGACGTCACTTCCGGGTTTGCTGACCTTACTTCCGGGTGTGGTGACCTCACTTCCGGGTTTGCTGACCTCACTTCCGGGTGTGGTGACCTCACTTCCGGGTTTGCTGCCCTCACTTCCGGGTTTGCTGACATCACTTCCGGGTTTAGTGACGTCACTTCCGGGTTTGGTGACCTCACTTCCGGGTGTGGTGACCTCACTTCCGGGTGTGGTGACGTCACTTCCGGGTTTGGTGACGTCACTTCCGGGTTTGGTGACCTCACTTCCGGGTGTGGTGACCTCACTTCCGGGTTTGCTGACCTAACTTCCGGGTTTGCTGACCTCACTTCCGGGTTTAGTGACGTCACTTCCGGGTTTGGTTACCTCACTTCCGGGTGTGCTGACCTCACTTCCGGGCTTGGTGACCTCACTTCCGGGTGTGGTGACCTCACTTTTGGGTGTGGTGACCTCACTTCTGGGTTTGCTGACCTCACTTCCGGGTTTAGTGACGTCACTTCCGGGTTTGGTGACCTCACTTCCGGGTTTGCTGACCTCACTTCCGGGTTTGCTGGCATCACTTCCGGGTTTAGTGACGTCACTTCCGGGTTTGGTGACCTCACTTCCGGGTGTGGTGACCTCACTTCCGGGTTTGCTGACCTCACTTCCGGGTGTGGTGACCTCACTTCCGGGTTTGCTGACCTCACTTCCGGGTTTGCTGACATCACTTTCGGGTTTAGTGACGTCACTTCCGGGTTTGGTGACCTCACTTCCGGGTGTGGTGACCTCACTTCCGGGTGTGGTGACCTCACTTCCGGGTTTGGTGACCTCACTTCCGGGTGTGGTGACCTCACTTCCGGGTTTGCTGACCTCACTTCCGGGTTTGCTGACCTCACTTCCGGGTTTAGTGACGTCACTTCCGGGTTTGCTGACCTCACTTCCGGGTTTAGTGACGTCATTTCTGGTTTTGGTTACCTCACTTCCGGGTTTGGTGACCTCACTTCCGGGTTTGGTGACCTCCCTTCCGGGTTTGCTGACCTCACTTCCGGGTTTAGTGATGTCACTTCCGGGTTTGGTGACCTCACTTCCGGGTTTGCTGACCTCACTTCCGGGTTTGCTGGCATCACTTCCGGGTATAGTGACGTCACTTCCGGGTTTGGTGACCTCACTTCCGGGTGTGGTGACCTCACTTCCGGGTTTGGTGACGTCACTTCCGGGTGTGGTGACCTCACTTCCGGGTTTAGTGACGTCACTTCCGGGTTTGGTGACGTCACTTCCGGGTTTGGTGACCTCACTTCCGGGTGTGGTGACCTCACTTCCGGGTTTAGTGACGTCACTTCCGGGTTTGCTGACCTCACTTCCGGGTTTGCTGACCTCACTTCCGGGTTTGCTGAAGTCACTTCTGGGTCTGCTGAAGTCACTTCTGGGTTTGCTGACCTCACTTCCGGGTTTAGTGACGTCACTTCCGGGTTTGGTGACCTCACTTCCGGGTGTGGTGACCTCACTTCCGGGTTTGCTGACCTCACTTCCGGGTGTGGTGACCTCACTTCCGGGTTTGCTGACCTCACTTCCGGGTGTGGTGACCTCACTTCCGGGTTTGCTGGCATCACTTCCGGGTTTAGTGACGTCACTTCCGGGTTTGGTGACCTCACTTCCGGGTGTGGTGACCTCACTTCCGGGTTTGCTGACCTCACTTCCGGGTGTGGTGACCTCACTTCCGGGTGTGGTGACCTCACTTCCGGGTTTGCTGACCTCACTTCCGGGTTTGCTGACCTCACTTCCGGGTGTGGTGACCTCACTTCCGGGTGTGGTGACCTCACTTCCGGGTTTGCTGACCTCACTTCCGGGTGTGGTGACCTCACTTCCGGGTTTAGTGACGTCACTTCCGGGTTTGGTGACCTCATTTCCGGGTTTGGTGACCTCACTTCCGGGTGTGGTGACCTCACTTCCGGGTTTTGTGACGTCACTTCCGGGTTTGGTGACCTCACTTCCGGGTTTGCTGACCTCACTTCCGGGTTTGCTGACCTCACTTCCGGGTTTGGTGACGTCACATCCGGGTTTGGTGACCTCACTTCCGGGTGTGGTGACCTCACTTCCTGGTTTAGTGACGTCACTTCCGGGTTTGGTGACCTCACTTCCGGGTGTGGTGACCTCACTTCCGGGTTTGCTGACCTCACTTCCGGGTTTGCTGACGTCACTTCCGGGTTTAGTGACGTCACTTCCGGGTTTGGTGACGTCACTTCCGGGTTTGGTGACCTCACTTCCGGGTGTGGTGACCTCACTTCCGGGTTTAGTGACGTCACTTCCGGGTTTGGTGACCTCACTTCCGGGTGTGGTGACCTCACTTCCGGGTTTGCTGACCTCACTTCCGGGTTTGCTGACCTCACTTCCGGGTTTAGTGATGTCACTTCCGGGTTTGGTGACCTCACTTCCGGGTGTGGTGACCTCACTTCCGGGTGTGGTGACGTCTCTTCCGCGTTTGCTGACCTCACTTCCGGGTTTAGTGACGTCACATCCTGGTTTGAGGACCTCACTTCCGGGTGTGGTGACCTCACTTCCGGGTTTGCTGACATCACTTCCGGGTTTGGTGACCTCACTTCCGGGTGTGGTGACCTCACTTCCGGGTTTAGTGACGTCACTTCCGGGTTTGCTGACCTTACTTCCGGGTGTGGTGACCTCACTTCCGGGTTTGCTGACCTCACTTCCGGGTGTGGTGACCTCACTTCCGGGTTTGCTGCCCTCACTTCCGGGTTTGCTGACATCACTTCCGGGTTTAGTGACGTCACTTCCGGGTTTGGTGACCTCACTTCCGGGTGTGGTGACCTCACTTCCGGGTGTGGTGACGTCACTTCCGGGTTTGGTGACCTCACTTCCGGGTTTGGTGACCTCACTTCCGGGTGTGGTGACCTCACTTCCGGGTTTGCTGACCTAACTTCCGGGTTTGCTGACCTCACTTCCGGGTTTAGTGACGTCACTTCCGGGTTTGGTTACCTCACTTCCGGGTGTGCTGACCTCACTTCCGGGCTTGGTGACCTCACTTCCGGGTGTGGTGACCTCACTTTTGGGTGTGGTGACCTCACTTCTGGGTTTGCTGACCTCACTTCCGGGTTTAGTGACGTCACTTCCGGGTTTGGTGACCTCACTTCCGGGTTTGCTGACCTCACTTCCGGGTTTGCTGGCATCACTTCCGGGTTTAGTGACGTCACTTCCGGGTTTGGTGACCTCACTTCCGGGTGTGGTGACCTCACTTCCGGGTTTGCTGACCTCACTTCCGGGTGTGGTGACCTCACTTCCGGGTTTGCTGACGTCACTTCCGGGTTTGCTGAAGTCACTTCTGGGTCTGCTGAAGTCACTTCTGGGTTTGCAGACCTGAGTTCCGAATTAGCAGACCTCACTTTCCTGGTCTGCTTACCTCACTTCCGGGTATGCTGACCTCACTTCCGGGTTTGGTGACGTCACTTCCGGTTGTGGTGACCTCACTTCCGGGTTTAGTGACGTCACTTCCGGGTTTGGTGACCTCACTTCCGGGTTTGGTGACCTCACTTCCGGGTGTGGTGACGTCACTTCCGGGTTTGGTTACCTCACTTCCGGGTTTGCTGACCTCACTTCCGGGTTTGCTGACCTCACTTCCGGGTTTGCTGAAGTCACTTCTGGGTCTGCTGAAGTCACTTCTGGGTTTGCTGACCTCACTTCCGGGTTTTGTGACGTCAATTCCGGGTTTGGTGACCTCACTTCCGGGTGTGGTGACCTCACTTCCGGGTTTGCTGACCTCACTTCCGGGTTTAGTGACGTCACTTCTGGGTTTGATTACCTCACTTCCGGGTGTGGTGACCTCACTTCCGGGTTTGGTGACCTCCCTTCCGGGTTTGCTGACCTCACTTCCGGGTTTAGTGACGTCACTTCCGGGTATGCTGACCTCACTTCCGGGTTTAGTGACGTCACTTCCGGGTTTGGTTACCTCACTTCCGGGTGTGGTGACCTCACTTCCGGGTTTGGTGACCTCACTTCCGGGTTTGCTGACCTCACTTCCGGGTTTAGTGA
The DNA here is from genome assembly GCF_054131305.1 of Coturnix japonica. Lineage (NCBI taxonomy): Eukaryota > Metazoa > Chordata > Aves > Galliformes > Phasianidae > Coturnix > Coturnix japonica. The sequence goes on along the minus strand of NW_028189037.1, from coordinate 116,963 downwards.
CGTCACTTCCGGGTTTGGTGACCTCACTTCCGGGTTTGCTGACCTCACTTCCGGGTTTGCTGGCATCACTTCCGGGTTTAGTGACGTCACTTCCGGGTTTGGTGACCTCACTTCCGGGTGTGGTGACCTCACTTCCGGGTTTGCTGACCTCACTTCCGGGTGTGGTGACCTCACTTCCGGGTGTGGTGACCTCACTTCCGGGTTTGCTGACCTCACTTCCGGGTTTGCTGAAGTCACTTCTGGGTCTGCTGAAGTCACTTCTGGGTTTGCAGACCTGAGTTCCGAATTAGCAGACCTCACTTTCCTGGTCTGCTTACCTCACTTCCGGGTATGGTGACCTCACTTCCGGGTTTAGTGACGTCACTTCCGGGTGTGGTGACCTCACTTCCGGGTTTGCTGACCTCACTACCGGGTTTGCTGAAGTCACTTCTGGGTCTGCTGAAGTCACTTCTGGGTTTGCTGACCTCACTTCCGGGTTTAGTGACGTCACTTCCGGGTTTGGTGACCTCACTTCCGGGTGTGGTGACCTCACTTCCGGGTTTGCTGACCTCACTTCCGGGTGTGGTGACCTCACTTCCGGGTGTGGTGACCTCACTTCCGGGTTTGCTGACCTCACTTCCGGGTTTGCTGAAGTCACTTCTGGGTCTGCTGAAGTCACTTCTGGGTTTGCAGACCTGAGTTCCGAATTAGCAGACCTCACTTTCCTGGTCTGCTTACCTCACTTCCGGGTATGCTGACCTCACTTCCGGGTTTAGTGACGTCACTTCCGGGTGTGGTGACCTCACTTCCGGGTTTAGTGACGTCACTTCCGGGTTTGGTGACCTCACTTCCGGGTTTGCTGACCTCACTTCCGGGTGTGGTGACCTCACTTCCGGGTTTGCTGACCTCACTTCCGGGTTTGCTGGCATCACTTCCGGGTATAGTGACGTCACTTCCGGGTTTGCTGACCTCACTTCCGGGTTTGCTGACCTCACTTCCGGGTTTAGTGACGTCACTTCCGGGTATGCTGACCTCACTTCCGGGTTTAGTGACGTCACTTCCGGGTTTGGTTACCTCACTTCCGGGTGTGGTGACCTCACTTCCGGGTTTGGTGACCTCACTTCCGGGTTTGCTGACCTCACTTCCGGGTTTAGTGACGTCACTTCCGGGTTTGGTGACCTCACTTCCGGGTTTGCTGACCTCACTTCCGGGTTTGCTGGCATCACTTCCGGGTTTAGTGACGTCACTTCCGGGTTTGGTGACCTCACTTCCGGGTGTGGTGACCTCACTTCCGGGTTTGCTGACCTCACTTCCGGGTGTGGTGACCTCACTTCCGGGTGTGGTGACCTCACTTCCGGGTTTGCTGACCTCACTTCCGGGTTTGCTGAAGTCACTTCTGGGTCTGCTGAAGTCACTTCTGGGTTTGCAGACCTGAGTTCCGAATTAGCAGACCTCACTTTCCTGGTCTGCTTACCTCACTTCCGGGTATGGTGACCTCACTTCCGGGTTTAGTGACGTCACTTCCGGGTGTGGTGACCTCACTTCCGGGTTTGCTGACCTCACTTCCGGGTTTGCTGAAGTCACTTCTGGGTCTGCTGAAGTCACTTCTGGGTTTGCTGACCTCACTTCCGGGTTTAGTGACGTCACTTCCGGGTTTGGTGACCTCACTTCCGGGTGTGGTGACCTCACTTCCGGGTTTGCTGACCTCACTTCCGGGTGTGGTGACCTCACTTCCGGGTTTGCTGACCTCACTTCCGGGTTTGCTGACATCACTTTCGGGTTTAGTGACGTCACTTCCGGGTTTGGTGACCTCACTTCCGGGTGTGGTGACCTCACTTCCGGGTGTGGTGACCTCACTTCCGGGTTTGGTGACCTCACTTCCGGGTGTGGTGACCTCACTTCCGGGTTTGCTGACCTCACTTCCGGGTTTGCTGACCTCACTTCCGGGTTTAGTGACGTCACTTCCGGGTTTGCTGACCTCACTTCCGGGTTTAGTGACGTCATTTCTGGTTTTGGTTACCTCACTTCCGGGTTTGGTGACCTCACTTCCGGGTTTGGTGACCTCCCTTCCGGGTTTGCTGACCTCACTTCCGGGTTTAGTGATGTCACTTCCGGGTTTGGTGACCTCACTTCCGGGTTTGCTGACCTCACTTCCGGGTTTGCTGGCATCACTTCCGGGTATAGTGACGTCACTTCCGGGTTTGGTGACCTCACTTCCGGGTGTGGTGACCTCACTTCCGGGTTTGGTGACGTCACTTCCGGGTGTGGTGACCTCACTTCCGGGTTTAGTGACGTCACTTCCGGGTTTGGTGACGTCACTTCCGGGTTTGGTGACCTCACTTCCGGGTGTGGTGACCTCACTTCCGGGTTTAGTGACGTCACTTCCGGGTTTGCTGACCTCACTTCCGGGTTTGCTGACCTCACTTCCGGGTTTGCTGAAGTCACTTCTGGGTCTGCTGAAGTCACTTCTGGGTTTGCTGACCTCACTTCCGGGTTTAGTGACGTCACTTCCGGGTTTGGTGACCTCACTTCCGGGTGTGGTGACCTCACTTCCGGGTTTGCTGACCTCACTTCCGGGTGTGGTGACCTCACTTCCGGGTTTGCTGACCTCACTTCCGGGTGTGGTGACCTCACTTCCGGGTTTGCTGGCATCACTTCCGGGTTTAGTGACGTCACTTCCGGGTTTGGTGACCTCACTTCCGGGTGTGGTGACCTCACTTCCGGGTTTGCTGACCTCACTTCCGGGTGTGGTGACCTCACTTCCGGGTGTGGTGACCTCACTTCCGGGTTTGCTGACCTCACTTCCGGGTTTGCTGACCTCACTTCCGGGTGTGGTGACCTCACTTCCGGGTGTGGTGACCTCACTTCCGGGTTTGCTGACCTCACTTCCGGGTGTGGTGACCTCACTTCCGGGTTTAGTGACGTCACTTCCGGGTTTGGTGACCTCATTTCCGGGTTTGGTGACCTCACTTCCGGGTGTGGTGACCTCACTTCCGGGTTTTGTGACGTCACTTCCGGGTTTGGTGACCTCACTTCCGGGTTTGCTGACCTCACTTCCGGGTTTGCTGACCTCACTTCCGGGTTTGGTGACGTCACATCCGGGTTTGGTGACCTCACTTCCGGGTGTGGTGACCTCACTTCCTGGTTTAGTGACGTCACTTCCGGGTTTGGTGACCTCACTTCCGGGTGTGGTGACCTCACTTCCGGGTTTGCTGACGTCACTTCCGGGTTTAGTGACGTCACTTCCGGGTTTGGTGACGTCACTTCCGGGTTTGGTGACCTCACTTCCGGGTGTGGTGACCTCACTTCCGGGTTTAGTGACGTCACTTCCGGGTTTGGTGACCTCACTTCCGGGTGTGGTGACCTCACTTCCGGGTTTGCTGACCTCACTTCCGGGTTTGCTGACCTCACTTCCGGGTTTAGTGATGTCACTTCCGGGTTTGGTGACCTCACTTCCGGGTGTGGTGACCTCACTTCCGGGTGTGGTGACGTCTCTTCCGGGTTTGCTGACCTCACTTCCGGGTTTAGTGACGTCACATCCTGGTTTGAGGACCTCACTTCCGGGTGTGGTGACCTCACTTCCGGGTTTGCTGACATCACTTCCGGGTTTGGTGACCTCACTTCCGGGTGTGGTGACCTCACTTCCGGGTTTAGTGACGTCACTTCCGGGTTTGCTGACCTTACTTCCGGGTGTGGTGACCTCACTTCCGGGTTTGCTGACCTCACTTCCGGGTGTGGTGACCTCACTTCCGGGTTTGCTGCCCTCACTTCCGGGTTTGCTGACATCACTTCCGGGTTTAGTGACGTCACTTCCGGGTTTGGTGACCTCACTTCCGGGTGTGGTGACCTCACTTCCGGGTGTGGTGACGTCACTTCCGGGTTTGGTGACCTCACTTCCGGGTTTGGTGACCTCACTTCCGGGTGTGGTGACCTCACTTCCGGGTTTGCTGACCTAACTTCCGGGTTTGCTGACCTCACTTCCGGGTTTAGTGACGTCACTTCCGGGTTTGGTTACCTCACTTCCGGGTGTGCTGACCTCACTTCCGGGCTTGGTGACCTCACTTCCGGGTGTGGTGACCTCACTTTTGGGTGTGGTGACCTCACTTCTGGGTTTGCTGACCTCACTTCCGGGTTTAGTGACGTCACTTCCGGGTTTGGTGACCTCACTTCCGGGTTTGCTGACCTCACTTCCGGGTTTGCTGGCATCACTTCCGGGTTTAGTGACGTCACTTCCGGGTTTGGTGACCTCACTTCCGGGTGTGGTGACCTCACTTCCGGGTTTGCTGACCTCACTTCCGGGTGTGGTGACCTCACTTCCGGGTTTGCTGACGTCACTTCCGGGTTTGCTGAAGTCACTTCTGGGTCTGCTGAAGTCACTTCTGGGTTTGCAGACCTGAGTTCCGAATTAGCAGACCTCACTTTCCTGGTCTGCTTACCTCACTTCCGGGTATGCTGACCTCACTTCCGGGTTTGGTGACGTCACTTCCGGTTGTGGTGACCTCACTTCCGGGTTTAGTGACGTCACTTCCGGGTTTGGTGACCTCACTTCCGGGTTTGGTGACCTCACTTCCGGGTGTGGTGACGTCACTTCCGGGTTTGGTTACCTCACTTCCGGGTTTGCTGACCTCACTTCCGGGTTTGCTGACCTCACTTCCGGGTTTGCTGAAGTCACTTCTGGGTCTGCTGAAGTCACTTCTGGGTTTGCTGACCTCACTTCCGGGTTTTGTGACGTCAATTCCGGGTTTGGTGACCTCACTTCCGGGTGTGGTGACCTCACTTCCGGGTTTGCTGACCTCACTTCCGGGTTTAGTGACGTCACTTCTGGGTTTGATTACCTCACTTCCGGGTGTGGTGACCTCACTTCCGGGTTTGGTGACCTCCCTTCCGGGTTTGCTGACCTCACTTCCGGGTTTAGTGACATCACTTCCGGGTTTGGTGACCTCACTTCCGGGTTTGCTGACCTCACTTCCGGGTTTGCTGGCATCACTTCCGGGTTTAGTGACGTCACTTCCGGGTTTGGTGACCTCACTTCCGGGTGTGGTGACCTCACTTCCGGGTTTGGTGACGTCACTTCCGGGTGTGGTGACCTCACTTCCGGGTTTAGTGACGTCACTTCCGGGTTTGGTGACCTCACTTCCGGGTTTGGTGACCTCACTTCCGGGTGTGGTGACCTCACTTCCGGTTTTAGTGACGTCACTTCCGGGTTTGCTGACCTCACTTCCGGGTTTGCTGACCTCACTTCCGGGTTTGCTGAAGTCAGTTCTGGGTCTGCTGAAGTCACTTCTGGGTTTGCTGACCTCACTTCCGGGTTTAGTGACGTCACTTCCGGGTTTGGTGACCTCACTTCCGGGTTTGCTGACCTCACTTCCGGGTTTGCTGACCTCACTTCCGGGTGTGGTGACCTCACTTCCGGGTTTGCTGACCTCACTTCCGGGTTTGCTGACCTCACTTCCGGGTTTAGTGACGTCACTTCCGGGTTTGCTGACCTCACTTCCGGGTTTAGTGACGTCACTTCCGGGTTTGGTTACCTCACTTCCGGGTGTGGTGACCTCACTTCCGGGTTTGGTAACCTCACTTCCGGGTTTGCTGACCTCACTTCCGGGTTTAGTGACGTCACTTCCGGGTTTGGTGACCTCACTTCCGGGTTTGCTGACCTCACTTCCGGGTTTGCTGGCATCACTTCCGGGTTTAGTGACGTCACTTCCGGGTTTGGTGACCTCACTTCCGGGTGTGGTGACCTCACTTCCGGGTTTGCTGACCTCACTTCCGGGTGTGGTGACCTCACTTCCGGGTGTGGTGACCTCACTTCCGGGTGTGGTGACCTCACTTCCGGGTTTTGTGACGTCACTTCCGGGTTTGGTGACCTCACTTCCGGGTTTGCTGACCTCACTTCCGGGTTTGCTGACCTCACTTCCGGGTTTGCTGAAGTCACTTCTGGGTCTGCTGAAGTCACTTCTGGGTTTGCTGACCTCACTTCCGGGTTTTGTGACGTCACTTCCGGGTTTGGTGACCTCACTTCCGTGTGTGGTGACCTCACTTCCGGGTTTGCTGACCTCACTTCCGGGTGTGGTGACCTCACTTCCGGGTTTGCTGACCTCACTTCCGGGTTTGCTGACATCACTTTCGGGTTTAGTGACGTCACTTCCGGGTTTGGTGACCTCACTTCCGGGTGTGGTGACCTCACTTCCGGGTGTGGTGACCTCACTTCCGGGTTTGGTGACCTCACTTCCGGGTTTGGTGACCTCACTTCCGGGTTTGCTGACCTCACTTCCGGGTTTGCTGACCTCACTTCCGGGTTTAGTGACGTCACTTCCGGGTTTGCTGACCTCACTTCCGGGTTTAGTGACGTCACTTCTGGGTTTGGTTACCTCACTTCCGGGTGTGGTGACCTCACTTCCGGGTTTGGTGACCTCCCTTCCGGGTTTGCTGACCTCACTTCCGGGTTTAGTGACGTCACTTCCGGGTTTGGTGACCTCACTTCCGGGTTTAGTGACGTCACTTCCGGGTTTGGTGACCTCACTTCCGGGTTTGGTGACCTCACTTCCGGGTTTAGTGACGTCACTTCCGGGTTTGCTGACCTCACTTCCGGGTTTGCTGAAGTCACTTCTGGGTCTGCTGAAGTCACTTCTGGGTTTGCTGACCTCACTTCCGGGTTTAGTGACGTCACTTCCGGGTTTGGTGACCTCACTTCCGGGTTTGCTGACCTCACTTCCGGGTTTGCTGACCTCACTTCCGGGTGTGGTGACCTCACTTCCGGGTTTGCTGACCTCACTTCCGGGTTTGCTGACCTCACTTCCGGGTTTAGTGACGTCACTTCCGGGTTTGCTGACCTCACTTCCGGGTTTAGTGACGTCACTTCCGGGTTTGGTTACCTCACTTCCGGGTGTGGTGACCTCACTTCCGGGTTTGGTGACCTCACTTCCGGGTTTGCTGACCTCACTTCCGGGTTTAGTGACGTCACTTCCGGGTTTGGTGACCTCACTTCCGGGTTTGCTGACCTCACTTCCGGGTTTGCTGGCATCACTTCCGGGTTTAGTGACGTCACTTCCGGGTTTGGTGACCTCACTTCCGGGTGTGGTGACCTCACTTCCGGGTTTGCTGACCTCACTTCCGGGTGTGGTGACCTCACTTCCGGGTGTGGTGACCTCACTTCCGGGTTTGCTGACCTCACTACCGGGTTTGCTGAAGTCACTTCTGGGTCTGCTGAAGTCACTTCTGGGTTTGCAGACCTGAGTTCCGAATTAGCAGACCTCACTTTCCTGGTCTGCTTACCTCACTTCCGGGTATGCTGACCTCACTTCCGGGTTTAGTGACGTCACTTCCGGGTGTGGTGACCTCACTTCCGGGTTTAGTGACGTCACTTCCGGGTTTGGTGACCTCACTTCCGGGTTTGGTGACCTCACTTCCGGGTGTGGTGACCTCACTTCCGGGTTTAGTGACGTCACTTCCGGGTTTGGTGACCTCACTTCCGGGTTTGGTGACCTCACTTCCGGGTGTGGTGACCTCACTTCCGGGTTTTGTGACGTCACTTCCGGGTTTGGTGACCTCACTTCCGGGTTTGCTGACCTCACTTCCGGGTTTGCTGACCTCACTTCCGGGTTTAGTGACGTCACTTCCGGGTTTGCTGACCTCACTTCCGGGTTTAGTGACGTCACTTCCGGGTTTGGTTACCTCACTTCCGGGTGTGGTGACCTCACTTCCGGGTTTGGTGACCTCACTTCCGGGTTTGCTGACCTCACTTCCGGGTTTAGTGACGTCACTTCCGGGTTTGGTGACCTCACTTCCGGGTTTGCTGACCTCACTTCCGGGTTTGCTGGCATCACTTCCGGGTTTAGTGACGTCACTTCCGGGTTTGGTGACCTCACTTCCGGGTGTGGTGACCTCACTTCCGGGTTTGCTGACCTCACTTCCGGGTGTGGTGACCTCACTTCCGGGTGTGGTGACCTCACTTCCGGGTTTGCTGACCTCACTTCCGGGTTTGCTGAAGTCACTTCTGGGTCTGCTGAAGTCTCTTCTGGGTTTGCAGACCTGAGTTCCGAATTAGCAGACCTCACTTTCCTGGTCTGCTTACCTCACTTCCGGGTATGCTGACCTCACTTCCGGGTTTAGTGATGTCACTTCCGGGTGTGGTGACCTCACTTCCGGGTTTAGTGACGTCACTTCCGGGTTTGGAGACCTCACTTCCGGGTTTGGTGACCTCACTTCCGGGTGTGGTGACCTCACTTCCGGGTTTTGTGACGTCACTTCCGGGTTTGGTGACCTCACTTCCGGGTTTGCTGACCTCACTTCCGGGTTTGCTGACCTCACTTCCGGGTTTGCTGAAGTCACTTCGGGGTCTGCTGAAGTCACTTCTGGGTTTGCTGACCTCACTTCCGGGTTTTGTGACGTCACTTCCGGGTTTGGTGACCTCACTTCCGGGTGTGGTGACCTCACTTCCGGGTTTGCTGACCTCACTTCCGGGTGTGGTGACCTCACTTCCGGGTTTGCTGACCTCACTTCCGGGTTTGCTGACATCACTTTCGGGTTTAGTGACGTCACTTCCGGGTTTGGTGACCTCACTTCCGGGTGTGGTGACCTCACTTCCGGGTGTGGTGACCTCACTTCCGGGTTTGGTGACCTCACTTCCGGGTGTGGTGACCTCACTTCCGGGTTTGCTGACCTCACTTCCGGGTTTGCTGACCTCACTTCTGGGTTTAGTGACGTCACTTCCGGGTTTGCTGACCTCACTTCCGGGTTTAGTGACGGCACTTCTGGGTTCGGTTACCTCACTTCCGGGTGTGGTGACCTCACTTCCGGGTTTGGTGACCTCCCTTCCGGGTTTGCTGACCTCACTTCCGGGTTTGCTGAAGTCACTTCTGGGTCTGCTGAAGTCACTTCTGGGTTTGCTGACCTCACTTCCGGGTTTAGTGACGTCACTTCCGGGTGTGGTGACCTCACTTCCGGGTTTGCTGACCTCACTTCCGGGTTTGCTGACCTCACTTCCGGGTTTAGTGACGTCACTTCCGGGTTTGCTGACCTCACTTCCGGGTTTAGTGACGTCACTTCCGGGTTTGGTTACCTCACTTCCGGGTGTGGTGACCTCACTTCCGGGTTTGGTGACCTCACTTCCGGGTTTGCTGACCTCACTTCCGGGTTTAGTGACGTCACTTCCGGGTTTGGTGACCTCACTTCCGGGTTTGCTGACCTCACTTCCGGGTTTGCTGGCATCACTTCCGGGTTTAGTGACGTCACTTCCGGGTTTGGTGACCTCACTTCCGGGTGTGGTGACCTCACTTCCGGGTTTGCTGACCTCACTTCCGGGTGTGGTGACCTCACTTCCGGGTGTGGTGACCTCACTTCCGGGTTTGCTGACCTCACTTCCGGGTTTGCTGAAGTCACTTCTGGGTCTGCTGAAGTCACTTCTGGGTTTGCAGACCTGAGTTCCGAATTAGCAGACCTCACTTTCCTGGTCTGCTTACCTCACTTCCGGGTATGCTGACCTCACTTCCGGGTTTAGTGACGTCACTTCCGGGTGTGGTGACCTCACTTCCGGGTTTAGTGACGTCACTTCCGGGTTTGGTGACCTCACTTCGGGGTTTGGTGACCTCACTTCCGGGTTTAGTGACGTCACTTCCGGGTTTGGTGACCTCACTTCCGGGTTTGCTGACCTCACTTCCGGGTTTGCTGACCTCACTTCCGGGTTTGCTGAAGTCACTTCTGGGTCTGCTGAAGTCACTTCTGGGTTTGCTGACCTCACTTCCGGGTTTAGTGACGTCACTTCCGGGTTTGGTGACCTCACTTCCGGGTGTGGTGACCTCACTTCCGGGTGTGGTGACGTCTCTTCCGGGTTTGCTGACCTCACTTCCGGGTTTAGTGACGTCACATCCTGGTTTGAGGACCTCACTTCCGGGTGTGGTGACCTCACTTCCGGGTTTGCTGACATCACTTCCGGGTTTGCTGACCTCACTTCCGGGTTTGCTGACCTCACTTCCGGGTTTAGTGACGTCACTTCCGGGTTTGCTGACCTCACTTCCGGGTTTAGTGACGTCACTTCCGGGTTTGGTTACCTCACTTCCGGGTGTGGTGACCTCACTTCCGGGTTTGGTGACCTCACTTCCGGGTTTGCTGACCTCACTTCCGGGTTTAGTGACGTCACTTCCGGGTTTGGTGACCTCACTTCCGGGTTTGCTGACCTCACTTCCGGGTTTGCTGGCATCACTTCCGGGTTTAGTGACGTCACTTCCGGGTTTGGTGACCTCACTTCCGGGTGTGGTGACCTCACTTCCGGGTTTGCTGACCTCACTTCCGGGTGTGGTGACCTCACTTCCGGGTGTGGTGACCTCACTTCCGGGTTTGCTGACCTCACTTCCGGGTTTGCTGAAGTCACTTCTGGGTCTGCTGAAGTCTCTTCTGGGTTTGCAGACCTGAGTTCCGAATTAGCAGACCTCACTTTCCTGGTCTGCTTACCTCACTTCCGGGTATGCTGACCTCACTTCCGGGTTTAGTGATGTCACTTCCGGGTGTGGTGACCTCACTTCCGGGTTTAGTGACGTCACTTCCGGGTTTGGAGACCTCACTTCCGGGTTTGGTGACCTCACTTCCGGGTGTGGTGACCTCACTTCCGGGTTTTGTGACCTCACTTCCGGGTTTTGTGACGTCACTTCCGGGTTTGGTGACCTCACTTCCGGGTGTGGTGACCTCACTTCCGGGTTTGCTGACCTCACTTCCGGGTGTGGTGACCTCACTTCCGGGTTTGCTGACCTCACTTCCGGGTTTGCTGACATCACTTTCGGGTTTAGTGACGTCACTTCCGGGTTTGGTGACCTCACTTCCGGGTGTGGTGACCTCACTTCCGGGTGTGGTGACCTCACTTCCGGGTTTGGTGACCTCACTTCCGGGTGTGGTGACCTCACTTCCGGGTTTGCTGACCTCACTTCCGGGTTTGCTGACCTCAATTCTGGGTTTAGTGACGTCACTTCCGGGTTTGCTGACCTCACTTCCGGGTTTAGTGACGGCACTTCTGGGTTCGGTTACCTCACTTCCGGGTGTGGTGACCTCACTTCCGGGTTTGGTGACCTCCCTTCCGGGTTTGCTGACCTCACTTCCGGGTTTGCTGAAGTCACTTCTGGGTCTGCTGAAGTCACTTCTGGGTTTGCTGACCTCACTTCCGGGTTTAGTGACGTCACTTCCGGGTGTGGTGACCTCACTTCCGGGTTTGCTGACCTCACTTCCGGGTTTGCTGACCTCACTTCCGGGTTTAGTGACGTCACTTCCGGGTTTGCTGACCTCACTTCCGGGTTTAGTGACGTCACTTCCGGGTTTGGTTACCTCACTTCCGGGTGTGGTGACCTCACTTCCGGGTTTGGTGACCTCACTTCCGGGTTTGCTGACCTCACTTCCGGGTTTAGTGACGTCACTTCCGGGTTTGGTGACCTCACTTCCGGGTTTGCTGACCTCACTTCCGGGTTTGCTGGCATCACTTCCGGGTTTAGTGACGTCACTTCCGGGTTTGGTGACCTCACTTCCGGGTGTGGTGACCTCACTTCCGGGTTTGCTGACCTCACTTCCGGGTGTGGTGACCTCACTTCCGGGTGTGGTGACCTCACTTCCGGGTTTGCTGACCTCACTTCCGGGTTTGCTGAAGTCACTTCTGGGTCTGCTGAAGTCACTTCTGGGTTTGCAGACCTGAGTTCCGAATTAGCAGACCTCACTTTCCTGGTCTGCTTACCTCACTTCCGGGTATGCTGACCTCACTTCCGGGTTTAGTGACGTCACTTCCGGGTGTGGTGACCTCACTTCCGGGTTTAGTGACGTCACTTCCGGGTTTGGTGACCTCACTTCGGGGTTTGGTGACCTCACTTCCGGGTTTAGTGACGTCACTTCCGGGTTTGGTGACCTCACTTCCGGGTTTGCTGACCTCACTTCCGGGTTTGCTGACCTCACTTCCGGGTTTGCTGAAGTCACTTCTGGGTCTGCTGAAGTCACTTCTGGGTTTGCTGACCTCACTTCCGGGTTTAGTGACGTCACTTCCGGGTTTGGTGACCTCACTTCCGGGTGTGGTGACCTCACTTCCGGGTGTGGTGACGTCTCTTCCGGGTTTGCTGACCTCACTTCCGGGTTTAGTGACGTCACATCCTGGTTTGAGGACCTCACTTCCGGGTGTGGTGACCTCACTTCCGGGTTTGCTGACATCACTTCCGGGTTTGCTGACCTCACTTCCGGGTGTGGTGACCTCACTTCCGGGTTTAGTGACGTCACTTCCGGGTTTGCTGACCTTACTTCCGGGTGTGGTGACCTCACTTCCGGGTTTGCTGACCTCACTTCTGGGTGTGGTGACCTCACTTCCGGGTTTGCTGCCCTCACTTCCGGGTTTGCTGACATCACTTCCGGGTTTAGTGACGTCACTTCCGGGTTTGGTGACCTCACTTCCGGGTGTGGTGACCTCACTTCCGGGTGTGGTGACGTCACTTCCGGGTTTGGTGACCTCACTTCCGGGTTTGGTGACCTCACTTCCGGGTGTGGTGACCTCACTTCCGGGTTTGCTGACCTAACTTCCGGGTTTGCTGACCTCACTTCCGGGTTTAGTGACGTCACTTCCGGGTTTGGTTACCTCACTTCCGGGTGTGCTGACCTCACTTCCGGGCTTGGTGACCTCACTTCCGGGTGTGGTGACCTCACTTTTGGGTGTGGTGACCTCACTTCCGGGTTTGCTGACCTCACTTCCGGGTTTAGTGACGTCACTTCCGGGTTTGGTTACCTCACTTCCGGGTTTAGTGACGTCACTTCCGGGTTTGGTGACCTCACTTCCGGGTTTGCTGACCTCACTTCCGGGTTTGCTGGCATCACTTCCGGGTTTAGTGACGTCACTTCCGGGTTTGGTGACCTCACTTCCGGGTGTGGTGACCTCACTTCCGGGTTTGCTGACCTCACTTCCGGGTGTGGTGACCTCACTTCCGGGTTTGCTGACCTCACTTCCGGGTTTGCTGAAGTCACTTCTGGGTCTGCTAAAGTCACTTCTGGGTTTGCAGACCTGAGTTCCGAATTAGCAGACCTCACTTTCCTGGTCTGCTTACCTCACTTCCGGGTATGCTGACCTCACTTCCGGGTTTGGTGACGTCACTTCCGGTTGTGGTGACCTCACTTCCGGGTTTAGTGACGTCACTTCCGGGTTTGGTGACCTCACTTCCGGGTTTGGTGACCTCACTTCCGGGTGTGGTGACGTCACTTCCGGGTTTGGTTACCTCACTTCCGGGTTTGCTGACCTCACTTCCGGGTTTGCTGACCTCACTTCCGGGTTTGCTGAAGTCACTTCTGGGTCTGCTGAAGTCACTTCTGGGTTTGCTGACCTCACTTCCGGGTTTTGTGACGTCAATTCCGGGTTTGGTGACCTCACTTCCGGGTGTGGTGACCTCACTTCCGGGTTTGCTGACCTCACTTCCGGGTTTAGTGACGTCACTTCTGGGTTTGATTACCTCACTTCCGGGTGTGGTGACCTCACTTCCGGGTTTGGTGACCTCCCTTCCGGGTTTGCTGACCTCACTTCCGGGTTTAGTGACATCACTTCCGGGTTTGGTGACCTCACTTCCGGGTTTGCTGACCTCACTTCCGGGTTTGCTGGCATCACTTCCGGGTTTAGTGACGTCACTTCCGGGTTTGGTGACCTCACTTCCGGGTGTGGTGACCTCACTTCCGGGTTTGGTGACGTCACTTCCGGGTGTGGTGACCTCACTTCCGGGTTTAGTGACGTCACTTCCGGGTTTGGTGACCTCACTTCCGGGTTTGGTGACCTCACTTCCGGGTGTGGTGACCTCACTTCCGGTTTTAGTGACGTCACTTCCGGGTTTGCTGACCTCACTTCCGGGTTTGCTGACCTCACTTCCGGGTTTGCTGAAGTCAGTTCTGGGTCTGCTGAAGTCACTTCTGGGTTTGCTGACCTCACTTCCGGGTTTAGTGACGTCACTTCCGGGTTTGGTGACCTCACTTCCGGGTTTGCTGACCTCACTTCCGGGTTTGCTGACCTCACTTCCGGGTGTGGTGACCTCACTTCCGGGTTTGCTGACCTCACTTCCGGGTTTGCTGACCTCACTTCCGGGTTTAGTGACGTCACTTCCGGGTTTGCTGACCTCACTTCCGGGTTTAGTGACGTCACTTCCGGGTTTGGTTAACTCACTTCCGGGTGTGGTGACCTCACTTCCGGGTTTGGTAACCTCACTTCCGGGTTTGCTGACCTCACTTCCGGGTTTAGTGACGTCACTTCCGGGTTTGGTGACCTCACTTCCGGGTTTGCTGACCTCACTTCCGGGTTTGCTGGCATCACTTCCGGGTTTAGTGACGTCACTTCCGGGTTTGGTGACCTCACTTCCGGGTTTGGTGACCTCACTTCCGGGTTTGCTGACCTCACTTCCGGGTGTGGTGACCTCACTTCCGGGTGTGGTGACCTCACTTCCGGGTTTTGTGACGTCACTTCCGGGTTTGGTGACCTCACTTCCGGGTTTGCTGACCTCACTTCCGGGTTTGCTGACCTCACTTCCGGGTTTGCTGAAGTCACTTCTGGGTCTGCTGAAGTCACTTCTGGGTTTGCTGACCTCACTTCCGGGTTTTGTGACGTCACTTCCGGGTTTGGTGACCTCACTTCCGTGTGTGGTGACCTCACTTCCGGGTTTGCTGACCTCACTTCCGGGTGTGGTGACCTCACTTCCGGGTTTGCTGACCTCACTTCCGGGTTTGCTGACATCACTTTCGGGTTTAGTGACGTCACTTCCGGGTTTGGTGACCTCACTTCCGGGTTTGGTTACCTCACTTCCGGGTGTGGTGACCTCACTTCCGGGTTTGGTGACCTCACTTCCGGGTGTGGTGACCTCACTTCCGGGTTTAGTGACGTCACTTCCGGGTTTGCTGACCTCACTTCCGGGTTTGCTGAAGTCACTTCTGGGTCTGCTGAAGTCACTTCTGGGTTTGCTGACCTCACTTCCGGGTTTAGTGACGTCACTTCCGGGTTTGGTGACCTCACTTCCGGGTTTGCTGACCTCACTTCCGGGTTTGCTGACCTCACTTCCGGGTGTGGTGACCTCACTTCCGGGTTTGCTGACCTCACTTCCGGGTTTTCTGACCTCACTTCCGGGTTTAGTGACGTCACTTCCGGGTTTGCTGACCTCACTTCCGGGTTTAGTGACGTCACTTCCGGGTTTGGTTACCTCACTTCCGGGTGTGGTGACCTCACTTCCGGGTTTGGTGACCTCACTTCCGGGTTTGCTGACCTCACTTCCGGGTTTAGTGACGTCACTCCGGGTTTGGTGACCTCACTTCCGGGTTTGCTGACCTCACTTCCGGGTTTGCTGGCATCACTTCCGGGTTTAGTGACGTCACTTCCGGGTTTGGTGACCTCACTTCCGGGTGTGGTGACCTCACTTCCGGGTTTGCTGACCTCACTTCCGGGTGTGGTGACCTCACTTCCGGGTGTGGTGACCTCACTTCCGGGTTTGCTGACCTCACTTCCGGGTTTGCTGAAGTCACTTCTGGGTCTGCTGAAGTCACTTCTGGGTTTGCAGACCTGAGTTCCGAATTAGCAGACCTCACTTTCCTGGTCTGCTTACCTCACTTCCGGGTATGCTGACCTCACTTCCGGGTTTAGTGACGTCACTTCCGGGTGTGGTGACCTCACTTCCGGGTTTAGTGACGTCACTTCCGGGTTTGGTGACGTCACTTCCGGGTTTGGTGACCTCACTTCCGGGTGTGGTGACCTCACTTCCGGGTTTATTGACGTCACTTCCGGGTTTGGTGACCTCACTTCCGGGTTTGGTGACCTCACTTCCGGGTGTGGTGACCTCACTTCCGGGTTTTGTGACGTCACTTCCGGGTTTGGTGACCTCACTTCCGGGTTTGCTGACCTCACTTCCGGGTTTGCTGACCTCACTTCCGGGTTTAGTGACGTCACTTCCGGGTTTGCTGACCTCACTTCCGGGTTTAGTGACGTCACTTCCGGGTTTGGTTACCTCACTTCCGGGTGTGGTGACCTCACTTCCGGGTTTGGTGACCTCACTTCCGGGTTTGCTGACCTCACTTCCGGGTTTGGAGACCTCACTTCCGGGTTTGGTGACCTCACTTCCGGGTGTGGTGACCTCACTTCCGGGTTTTGTGACGTCACTTCCGGGTTTGGTGACCTCACTTCCGGGTTTGCTGACCTCACTTCCGGGTTTGCTGACCTCACTTCCGGGTTTGCTGAAGTCACTTCGGGGTCTGCTGAAGTCACTTCCGGGTTTGCTGACCTCACTTCCGGGTTTAGTGACGTCACTTCCGGGTTTGGTTACCTCACTTCCGGGTGTGGTGACCTCACTTCCGGGTTTGGTAACCTCACTTCCGGGTTTGCTGACCTCACTTCCGGGTTTAGTGACGTCACTTCCGGGTTTGGTGACCTCACTTCCGGGTTTGCTGACCTCACTTCCGGGTTTGCTGGCATCACTTCCGGGTTTAGTGACGTCACTTCCGGGTTTGGTGACCTCACTTCCGGGTGTGGTGACCTCACTTCCGGGTTTGCTGACCTCACTTCCGGGTGTGGTGACCTCACTTCCGGGTGTGGTGACCTCACTTCCGGGTGTGGTGACCTCACTTCCGGGTTTTGTGACGTCACTTCCGGGTTTGGTGACCTCACTTCCGGGTTTGCTGACCTCACTTCCGGGTTTGCTGACCTCACTTCCGGGTTTGCTGAAGTCACTTCTGGGTCTGCTGAAGTCACTTCTGGGTTTGCTGACCTCACTTCCGGGTTTTGTGACGTCACTTCCGGGTTTGGTGACCTCACTTCCGTGTGTGGTGACCTCACTTCCGGGTTTGCTGACCTCACTTCCGGGTGTGGTGACCTCACTTCCGGGTTTGCTGACCTCACTTCCGGGTTTGCTGACATCACTTTCGGGTTTAGTGACGTCACTTCCGGGTTTGGTGACCTCACTTCCGGGTGTGGTGACCTCACTTCCGGGTGTGGTGACCTCACTTCCGGGTTTGGTGACCTCACTTCCGGGTGTGGTGACCTCACTTCCGGGTTTGCTGACCTCACTTCCGGGTTTGCTGACCTCACTTCCGGGTTTAGTGACGTCACTTCCGGGTTTGCTGACCTCACTTCCGGGTTTAGTGACGTCACTTCTGGGTTTGGTTACCTCACTTCCGGGTGTGGTGACCTCACTTCCGGGTTTGGTGACCTCCCTTCCGGGTTTGCTGACCTCACTTCCGGGTTTAGTGACGTCACTTCCGGGTTTGGTGACCTCACTTCCGGGTTTAGTGACGTCACTTCCGGGTTTGGTGACCTCACTTCCGGGTTTGGTGACCTCACTTCCGGGTTTGGTGACCTCACTTCCGGGTTTAGTGACGTCACTTCCGGGTTTGCTGACCTCACTTCCGGGTTTGCTGAAGTCACTTCTGGGTCTGCTGAAGTCACTTCTGGGTTTGCTGACCTCACTTCCGGGTTTAGTGACGTCACTTCCGGGTTTGGTGACCTCACTTCCGGGTTTGCTGACCTCACTTCCGGGTTTGCTGACCTCACTTCCGGGTGTGGTGACCTCACTTCCGGGTTTGCTGACCTCACTTCCGGGTTTGCTGACCTCACTTCCGGGTTTAGTGACGTCACTTCCGGGTTTGCTGACCTCACTTCCGGGTTTAGTGACGTCACTTCCGGGTTTGGTTACCTCACTTCCGGGTGTGGTGACCTCACTTCCGGGTTTGGTGACCTCACTTCCGGGTTTGCTGACCTCACTTCCGGGTTTAGTGACGTCACTTCCGGGTTTGGTGACCTCACTTCCGGGTTTGCTGACCTCACTTCCGGGTTTGCTGGCATCACTTCCGGGTTTAGTGACGTCACTTCCGGGTTTGGTGACCTCACTTCCGGGTGTGGTGACCTCACTTCCGGGTTTGCTGACCTCACTTCCGGGTGTGGTGACCTCACTTCCGGGTGTGGTGACCTCACTTCCGGGTTTGCTGACCTCACTTCCGGGTTTGCTGAAGTCACTTCTGGGTCTGCTGAAGTCACTTCTGGGTTTGCAGACCTGATTTCCGAATTAGCAGACCTCACTTTCCTGGTCTGCTTACCTCACTTCCGGGTATGCTGACCTCACTTCCGGGTTTAGTGACGTCACTTCCGGGTGTGGTGACCTCACTTCCGGGTTTAGTGACGTCACTTCCGGGTTTGGTGACCTCACTTCCGGGTTTGGTGACCTCACTTCCGGGTGTGGTGACCTCACTTCCGGGTTTAGTGACGTCACTTCCGGGTTTGGTGACCTCACTTCCGGGTTTGGTGACCTCACTTCCGGGTGTGGTGACCTCACTTCCGGGTTTTGTGACGTCACTTCCGGGTTTGGTGACCTCACTTCCGGGTTTGCTGACCTCACTTCCGGGTTTGCTGACCTCACTTCCGGGTTTAGTGACGTCACTTCCGGGTTTGCTGACCTCACTTCCGGGTTTAGTGACGTCACTTCCGGGTTTGGTTACCTCACTTCCGGGTGTGGTGACCTCACTTCCGGGTTTGGTGACCTCACTTCCGGGTTTGCTGACCTCACTTCCGGGTTTAGTGACGTCACTTCCGGGTTTGGTGACCTCACTTCCGGGTTTGCTGACCTCACTTCCGGGTTTGCTGGCATCACTTCCGGGTTTAGTGACGTCACTTCCGGGTTTGGTGACCTCACTTCCGGGTGTGGTGACCTCACTTCCGGGTTTGCTGACCTCACTTCCGGGTGTGGTGACCTCACTTCCGGGTGTGGTGACCTCACTTCCGGGTTTGCTGACCTCACTTCCGGGTTTGCTGAAGTCACTTCTGGGTCTGCTGAAGTCACTTCTGGGTTTGCAGACCTGAGTTCCGAATTAGCAGACCTCACTTTCCTGGTCTGCTTACCTCAATTCCGGGTATGCTGACCTCACTTCCGGGTTTAGTGACGTCACTTCCGGGTGTGGTGACCTCACTTCCGGGTTTAGTGACGTCACTTCCGGGTTTGGTGACGTCACTTCCGGGTTTGGTGACCTCACTTCCGGGTGTGGTGACCTCACTTCCGGGTTTAGTGACGTCACTTCCGGGTTTGGTGACCTCACTTCCGGGTTTGGTGACCTCACTTCCGGGTGTGGTGACCTCACTTCCGGGTTTTGTGACGTCACTTCCGGGTTTGGTGACCTCACTTCCGGGTTTGCTGACCTCACTTCCGGGTTTGCTGACCTCACTTCCGGGTTTAGTGACGTCACTTCCGGGTTTGCTGACCTCACTTCCGGGTTTAGTGACGTCACTTCCGGGTTTGGTTACCTCACTTCCGGGTGTGGTGACCTCACTTCCGGGTTTGGTGACCTCACTTCCGGGTTTGCTGACCTCACTTCCGGGTTTGGAGACCTCACTTCCGGGTTTGGTGACCTCACTTCCGGGTGTGGTGACCTCACTTCCGGGTTTTGTGACGTCACTTCCGGGTTTGGTGACCTCACTTCCGGGTTTGCTGACCTCACTTCCGGGTTTGCTGACCTCACTTCCGGGTTTGCTGAAGTCACTTCGGGGTCTGCTGAAGTCACTTCCGGGTTTGCTGACCTCACTTCCGGGTTTAGTGACGTCACTTCCGGGTTTGGTTACCTCACTTCCGGGTGTGGTGACGTCACTTCCGGGTTTGGTAACCTCACTTCCGGGTTTGCTGACCTCACTTCCGGGTTTAGTGACGTCACTTCCGGGTTTGGTGACCTCACTTCCGGGTTTGCTGACCTCACTTCCGGGTTTGCTGGCATCACTTCCGGGTTTAGTGACGTCACTTCCGGGTTTGGTGACCTCACTTCCGGGTGTGGTGACCTCACTTCCGGGTTTGCTGACCTCACTTCCGGGTGTGGTGACCTCACTTCCGGGTGTGGTGACCTCACTTCCGGGTGTGGTGACCTCACTTCCGGGTTTTGTGACGTCACTTCCGGGTTTGGTGACCTCACTTCCGGGTTTGCTGACCTCACTTCCGGGTTTGCTGACCTCACTTCCGGGTTTGCTGAAGTCACTTCTGGGTCTGCTGAAGTCACTTCTGGGTTTGCTGACCTCACTTCCGGGTTTTGTGACGTCACTTCCGGGTTTGGTGACCTCACTTCCGTGTGTGGTGACCTCACTTCCGGGTTTGCTGACCTCACTTCCGGGTGTGGTGACCTCACTTCCGGGTTTGCTGACCTCACTTCCGGGTTTGCTGACATCACTTTCGGGTTTAGTGACGTCACTTCCGGGTTTGGTGACCTCACTTCCGGGTGTGGTGACCTCACTTCCGGGTGTGGTGACCTCACTTCCGGGTTTGGTGACCTCACTTCCGGGTGTGGTGACCTCACTTCCGGGTTTGCTGACCTCACTTCCGGGTTTGCTGACCTCACTTCCGGGTTTAGTGACGTCACTTCCGGGTTTGCTGACCTCACTTCCGGGTTTAGTGACGTCACTTCTGGGTTTGGTTACCTCACTTCCGGGTGTGGTGACCTCACTTCCGGGTTTGGTGACCTCCCTTCCGGGTTTGCTGACCTCACTTCCGGGTTTAGTGACGTCACTTCCGGGTTTGGTGACCTCACTTCCGGGTTTAGTGACGTCACTTCCGGGTTTGGTGACCTCACTTCCGGGTTTGGTGACCTCACTTCCGGGTTTGGTGACCTCACTTCCGGGTTTAGTGACGTCACTTCCGGGTTTGCTGACCTCACTTCCGGGTTTGCTGAAGTCACTTCTGGGTCTGCTGAAGTCACTTCTGGGTTTGCTGACCTCACTTCCGGGTTTAGTGACGTCACTTCCGGGTTTGGTGACCTCACTTCCGGGTTTGCTGACCTCACTTCCGGGTTTGCTGACCTCACTTCCGGGTGTGGTGACCTCACTTCCGGGTTTGCTGACCTCACTTCCGGGTTTGCTGACCTCACTTCCGGGTTTAGTGACGTCACTTCCGGGTTTGCTGACCTCACTTCCGGGTTTAGTGACGTCACTTCCGGGTTTGGTTACCTCACTTCCGGGTGTGGTGACCTCACTTCCGGGTTTGGTGACCTCACTTCCGGGTTTGCTGACCTCACTTCCGGGTTTAGTGACGTCACTTCCGGGTTTGGTGACCTCACTTCCGGGTTTGCTGACCTCACTTCCGGGTTTGCTGGCATCACTTCCGGGTTTAGTGACGTCACTTCCGGGTTTGGTGACCTCACTTCCGGGTGTGGTGACCTCACTTCCGGGTTTGCTGACCTCACTTCCGGGTGTGGTGACCTCACTTCCGGGTGTGGTGACCTCACTTCCGGGTTTGCTGACCTCACTTCCGGGTTTGCTGAAGTCACTTCTGGGTCTGCTGAAGTCACTTCTGGGTTTGCAGACCTGAGTTCCGAATTAGCAGACCTCACTTTCCTGGTCTGCTTACCTCACTTCCGGGTATGCTGACCTCACTTCCGGGTTTAGTGACGTCACTTCCGGGTGTGGTGACCTCACTTCCGGGTTTAGTGACGTCACTTCCGGGTTTGGTGACCTCACTTCCGGGTTTGGTGACCTCACTTCCGGGTGTGGTGACCTCACTTCCGGGTTTAGTGACGTCACTTCCGGGTTTGGTGACCTCACTTCCGGGTGTGGTGACCTCACTTCCGGGTTTTGTGACGTCACTTCCGGGTTTGGTGACCTCACTTCCGGGTTTGCTGACCTCACTTCCGGGTTTGCTGACCTCACTTCCGGGTTTAGTGACGTCACTTCCGGGTTTGCTGACCTCACTTCCGGGTTTAGTGACGTCACTTCCGGGTTTGGTTACCTCACTTCCGGGTGTGGTGACCTCACTTCCGGGTTTGGTGACCTCACTTCCGGGTTTGCTGACCTCACTTCCGGGTTTAGTGACGTCACTTCCGGGTTTGGTGACCTCACTTCCGGGTTTGCTGACCTCACTTCCGGGTTTGCTGGCATCACTTCCGGGTTTAGTGACGTCACTTCCGGGTTTGGTGACCTCACTTCCGGGTGTGGTGACCTCACTTCCGGGTTTGCTGACCTCACTTCCGGGTGTGGTGACCTCACTTCCGGGTGTGGTGACCTCACTTCCGGGTTTGCTGACCTCACTTCCGGGTTTGCTGAAGTCACTTCTGGGTCTGCTGAAGTCTCTTCTGGGTTTGCAGACCTGAGTTCCGAATTAGCAGACCTCACTTTCCTGGTCTGCTTACCTCACTTCCGGGTATGCTGACCTCACTTCCGGGTTTAGTGATGTCACTTCCGGGTGTGGTGACCTCACTTCCGGGTTTAGTGACGTCACTTCCGGGTTTGGAGACCTCACTTCCGGGTTTGGTGACCTCACTTCCGGGTGTGGTGACCTCACTTCCGGGTTTTGTGACGTCACTTCCGGGTTTGGTGACCTCACTTCCGGGTTTGCTGACCTCACTTCCGGGTTTGCTGACCTCACTTCCGGGTTTGCTGAAGTCACTTCGGGGTCTGCTGAAGTCACTTCTGGGTTTGCTGACCTCACTTCCGGGTTTTGTGACGTCACTTCCGGGTTTGGTGACCTCACTTCCGGGTGTGGTGACCTCACTTCCGGGTTTGCTGACCTCACTTCCGGGTGTGGTGACCTCACTTCCGGGTTTGCTGACCTCACTTCCGGGTTTGCTGACATCACTTTCAGGTTTAGTGACGTCACTTCCGGGTTTGGTGACCTCACTTCCGGGTGTGGTGACCTCACTTCCGGGTGTGGTGACCTCACTTCCGGGTTTGGTGACCTCACTTCCGGGTGTGGTGACCTCACTTCCGGGTTTGCTGACCTCACTTCCGGGTTTGCTGACCTCACTTCTGGGTTTAGTGACGTCACTTCCGGGTTTGCTGACCTCACTTCCGGGTTTAGTGACGGCACTTCTGGGTTCGGTTACCTCACTTCCGGGTGTGGTGACCTCACTTCCGGGTTTGGTGACCTCCCTTCCGGGTTTGCTGACCTCACTTCCGGGTTTGCTGAAGTCACTTCTGGGTCTGCTGAAGTCACTTCTGGGTTTGCTGACCTCACTTCCGGGTTTAGTGACGTCACTTCCGGGTGTGGTGACCTCACTTCCGGGTTTGCTGACCTCACTTCCGGGTTTGCTGACCTCACTTCCGGGTTTAGTGACGTCACTTCCGGGTTTGCTGACCTCACTTCCGGGTTTAGTGACGTCACTTCCGGGTTTGGTTACCTCACTTCCGGGTGTGGTGACCTCACTTCCGGGTTTGGTGACCTCACTTCCGGGTTTGCTGACCTCACTTCCGGGTTTAGTGACGTCACTTCCGGGTTTGGTGACCTCACTTCCGGGTTTGCTGACCTCACTTCCGGGTTTGCTGGCATCACTTCCGGGTTTAGTGACGTCACTTCCGGGTTTGGTGACCTCACTTCCGGGTGTGGTGACCTCACTTCCGGGTTTGCTGACCTCACTTCCGGGTGTGGTGACCTCACTTCCGGGTGTGGTGACCTCACTTCCGGGTTTGCTGACCTCACTTCCGGGTTTGCTGAAGTCACTTCTGGGTCTGCTGAAGTCACTTCTGGGTTTGCAGACCTGAGTTCCGAATTAGCAGACCTCACTTTCCTGGTCTGCTTACCTCACTTCCGGGTATGCTGACCTCACTTCCGGGTTTAGTGACGTCACTTCCGGGTGTGGTGACCTCACTTCCGGGTTTAGTGACGTCACTTCCGGGTTTGGTGACCTCACTTCGGGGTTTGGTGACCTCACTTCCGGGTTTAGTGACGTCACTTCCGGGTTTGGTGACCTCACTTCCGGGTTTGCTGACCTCACTTCCGGGTTTGCTGACCTCACTTCCGGGTTTGCTGAAGTCACTTCTGGGTCTGCTGAAGTCACTTCTGGGTTTGCTGACCTCACTTCCGGGTTTAGTGACGTCACTTCCGGGTTTGGTGACCTCACTTCCGGGTGTGGTGACCTCACTTCCGGGTGTGGTGACGTCTCTTCCGGGTTTGCTGACCTCACTTCCGGGTTTAGTGACGTCACATCCTGGTTTGAGGACCTCACTTCCGGGTGTGGTGACCTCACTTCCGGGTTTGCTGACATCACTTCCGGGTTTGCTGACCTCACTTCCGGGTGTGGTGACCTCACTTCCGGGTTTAGTGACGTCACTTCCGGGTTTGCTGACCTTACTTCCGGGTGTGGTGACCTCACTTCCGGGTTTGCTGACCTCACTTCCGGGTGTGGTGACCTCACTTCCGGGTTTGCTGCCCTCACTTCCGGGTTTGCTGACATCACTTCCGGGTTTAGTGACGTCACTTCCGGGTTTGGTGACCTCACTTCCGGGTGTGGTGACCTCACTTCCGGGTGTGGTGACGTCACTTCCGGGTTTGGTGACCTCACTTCCGGGTTTGGTGACCTCACTTCCGGGTGTGGTGACCTCACTTCCGGGTTTGCTGACCTAACTTCCGGGTTTGCTGACCTCACTTCCGGGTTTAGTGACGTCACTTCCGGGTTTGGTTACCTCACTTCCGGGTGTGCTGACCTCACTTCCGGGCTTGGTGACCTCACTTCCGGGTGTGGTGACCTCACTTTTGGGTGTGGTGACCTCACTTCCGGGTTTGCTGACCTCACTTCCGGGTTTAGTGACGTCACTTCCGGGTTTGGTTACCTCACTTCCGGGTTTAGTGACGTCACTTCCGGGTTTGGTGACCTCACTTCCGGGTTTGCTGACCTCACTTCCGGGTTTGCTGGCATCACTTCCGGGTTTAGTGACGTCACTTCCGGGTTTGGTGACCTCACTTCCGGGTGTGGTGACCTCACTTCCGGGTTTGCTGACCTCACTTCCGGGTGTGGTGACCTCACTTCCGGGTTTGCTGACGTCACTTCCGGGTTTGCTGAAGTCACTTCTGGGTCTGCTAAAGTCACTTCTGGGTTTGCAGACCTGAGTTCCGAATTAGCAGACCTCACTTTCCTGGTCTGCTTACCTCACTTCCGGGTATGCTGACCTCACTTCCGGGTTTGGTGACGTCACTTCCGGTTGTGGTGACCTCACTTCCGGGTTTAGTGACGTCACTTCCGGGTTTGGTGACCTCACTTCCGGGTTTGGTGACCTCACTTCCGGGTGTGGTGACGTCACTTCCGGGTTTGGTTACCTCACTTCCGGGTTTGCTGACCTCACTTCCGGGTTTGCTGACCTCACTTCCGGGTTTGCTGAAGTCACTTCTGGGTCTGCTGAAGTCACTTCTGGGTTTGCTGACCTCACTTCCGGGTTTTGTGACGTCAATTCCGGGTTTGGTGACCTCACTTCCGGGTGTGGTGACCTCACTTCCGGGTTTGCTGACCTCACTTCCGGGTTTAGTGACGTCACTTCTGGGTTTGATTACCTCACTTCCGGGTGTGGTGACCTCACTTCCGGGTTTGGTGACCTCCCTTCCGGGTTTGCTGACCTCACTTCCGGGTTTAGTGACATCACTTCCGGGTTTGGTGACCTCACTTCCGGGTTTGCTGACCTCACTTCCGGGTTTGCTGGCATCACTTCCGGGTTTAGTGACGTCACTTCCGGGTTTGGTGACCTCACTTCCGGGTGTGGTGACCTCACTTCCGGGTTTGGTGACGTCACTTCCGGGTGTGGTGACCTCACTTCCGGGTTTAGTGACGTCACTTCCGGGTTTGGTGACCTCACTTCCGGGTTTGGTGACCTCACTTCCGGGTGTGGTGACCTCACTTCCGGTTTTAGTGACGTCACTTCCGGGTTTGCTGACCTCACTTCCGGGTTTGCTGACCTCACTTCCGGGTTTGCTGAAGTCAGTTCTGGGTCTGCTGAAGTCACTTCTGGGTTTGCTGACCTCACTTCCGGGTTTAGTGACGTCACTTCCGGGTTTGGTGACCTCACTTCCGGGTTTGCTGACCTCACTTCCGGGTTTGCTGACCTCACTTCCGGGTGTGGTGACCTCACTTCCGGGTTTGCTGACCTCACTTCCGGGTTTGCTGACCTCACTTCCGGGTTTAGTGACGTCACTTCCGGGTTTGCTGACCTCACTTCCGGGTTTAGTGACGTCACTTCCGGGTTTGGTTAACTCACTTCCGGGTGTGGTGACCTCACTTCCGGGTTTGGTAACCTCACTTCCGGGTTTGCTGACCTCACTTCCGGGTTTAGTGACGTCACTTCCGGGTTTGGTGACCTCACTTCCGGGTTTGCTGACCTCACTTCCGGGTTTGCTGGCATCACTTCCGGGTTTAGTGACGTCACTTCCGGGTTTGGTGACCTCACTTCCGGGTTTGGTGACCTCACTTCCGGGTTTGCTGACCTCACTTCCGGGTGTGGTGACCTCACTTCCGGGTGTGGTGACCTCACTTCCGGGTGTGGTGACCTCACTTCCGGGTTTTGTGACGTCACTTCCGGGTTTGGTGACCTCACTTCCGGGTTTGCTGACCTCACTTCCGGGTTTGCTGACCTCACTTCCGGGTTTGCTGAAGTCACTTCTGGGTCTGCTGAAGTCACTTCTGGGTTTGCTGACCTCACTTCCGGGTTTTGTGACGTCACTTCCGGGTTTGGTGACCTCACTTCCGTGTGTGGTGACCTCACTTCCGGGTTTGCTGACCTCACTTCCGGGTGTGGTGACCTCACTTCCGGGTTTGCTGACCTCACTTCCGGGTTTGCTGACATCACTTCCGGGTTTGCTGACGTCACTTCCGGGTTTGGTGACCTCACTTCCGGGTTTGGTTACCTCACTTCCGGGTGTGGTGACCTCACTTCCGGGTTTGGTGACCTCACTTCCGGGTGTGGTGACCTCACTTCCGGGTTTAGTGACGTCACTTCCGGGTTTGCTGACCTCACTTCCGGGTTTGCTGAAGTCACTTCTGGGTCTGCTGAAGTCACTTCTGGGTTTGCTGACCTCAATTCCGGGTTTAGTGACGTCACTTCCGGGTTTGGTGACCTCACTTCCGGGTTTGCTGACCTCACTTCCGGGTTTGCTGACCTCACTTCCGGGTGTGGTGACCTCACTTCCGGGTTTGCTGACCTCACTTCCGGGTTTTCTGACCTCACTTCCGGGTTTAGTGACGTCACTTCCGGGTTTGCTGACCTCACTTCCGGGTTTAGTGACGTCACTTCCGGGTTTGGTTACCTCACTTCCGGGTGTGGTGACCTCACTTCCGGGTTTGGTGACCTCACTTCCGGGTGTGGTGACCTCACTTCCGGGTTTAGTGACGTCACTTCCGGGTTTGCTGACCTCACTTCCGGGTTTGCTGAAGTCACTTCTGGGTCTGCTGAAGTCACTTCTGGGTCTGCTGAAGTCACTTCTGGGTTTGCTGACCTCACTTCCGGGTTTTGTGACGTCACTTCCGGGTTTGGTGACCTCACTTCCGTGTGTGGTGACCTCACTTCCGGGTTTGCTGACCTCACTTCCGGGTGTGGTGACCTCACTTCCGGGTTTGCTGACCTCACTTCCGGGTTTGCTGACATCACTTTCGGGTTTAGTGACGTCACTTCCGGGTTTGGTGACCTCACTTCCGGGTTTGGTTACCTCACTTCCGGGTGTGGTGACCTCACTTCCGGGTTTGGTGACCTCACTTCCGGGTGTGGTGACCTCACTTCCGGGTTTAGTGACGTCACTTCCGGGTTTGCTGACCTCACTTCCGGGTTTGCTGAAGTCACTTCTGGGTCTGCTGAAGTCACTTCTGGGTTTGCTGACCTCACTTCCGGGTTTAGTGACGTCACTTCCGGGTTTGGTGACCTCACTTCCGGGTTTGCTGACCTCACTTCCGGGTTTGCTGACCTCACTTCCGGGTGTGGTGACCTCACTTCCGGGTTTGCTGACCTCACTTCCGGGTTTTCTGACCTCACTTCCGGGTTTAGTGACGTCACTTCCGGGTTTGCTGACCTCACTTCCGGGTTTAGTGACGTCACTTCCGGGTTTGGTTACCTCACTTCCGGGTGTGGTGACCTCACTTCCGGGTTTGGTGACCTCACTTCCGGGTTTGCTGACCTCACTTCCGGGTTTAGTGACGTCACTTCCGGGTTTGCTGACCTCACTTCCGGGTTTGCTGACCTCACTTCCGGGTTTGCTGGCATCACTTCCGGGTTTAGTGACGTCACTTCCGGGTTTGGTGACCTCACTTCCGGGTGTGGTGACCTCACTTCCGGGTTTGCTGACCTCACTTCCGGGTGTGGTGACCTCACTTCCGGGTGTGGTGACCTCACTTCCGGGTTTGCTGACCTCACTTCCGGGTTTGCTGAAGTCACTTCTGGGTCTGCTGAAGTCACTTCTGGGTTTGCAGACCTGAGTTCCGAATTAGCAGACCTCACTTTCCTGGTCTGCTTACCTCACTTCCGGGTATGCTGACCTCACTTCCGGGTTTAGTGACGTCACTTCCGGGTGTGGTGACCTCACTTCCGGGTTTAGTGACGTCACTTCCGGGTTTGGTGACCTCACTTCCGGGTTTGGTGACCTCACTTCCGGGTGTGGTGACCTCACTTCCGGGTTTAGTGACGTCACTTCCGGGTTTGGTGACCTCACTTCCGGGTTTGGTGACCTCACTTCCGGGTGTGGTGACCTCACTTCCGGGTTTTGTGACGTCACTTCCGGGTTTGGTGACCTCACTTCCGGGTTTGCTGACCTCACTTCCGGGTTTGCTGACCTCACTTCCGGGTTTAGTGACGTCTCTTCCGGGTTTGCTGACCTCACTTCCGGGTTTAGTGACGTCACTTCCGGGTTTGGTTACCTCACTTCCGGGTGTGGTGACCTCACTTCCGGGTTTGGTGACCTCACTTCCGGGTTTGCTGACCTCACTTCCGGGTTTAGTGACGTCACTTCCGGGTTTGGTGACCTCACTTCCGGGTTTGCTGACCTCACTTCCGGGTTTGCTGGCATCACTTCCGGGTTTAGTGACGTCACTTCCGGGTTTGGTGACCTCACTTCCGGGTGTGGTGACCTCACTTCCGGGTTTGCTGACCTCACTTCCGGGTGTGGTGACCTCACTTCCGGGTGTGGTGACCTCACTTCCGGGTTTGCTGACCTCACTTCCGGGTTTGCTGAAGTCACTTCTGGGTCTGCTGAAGTCTCTTCTGGGTTTGCAGACCTGAGTTCCGAATTAGCAGACCTCACTTTCCTGGTCTGCTTACCTCACTTCCGGGTTTGCTGGCATCACTTCCGGGTTTAGTGACGTCACTTCCGGGTTTGGAGACCTCACTTCCGGGTTTGGTGACCTCACTTCCGGGTGTGGTGACCTCACTTCCGGGTTTTGTGACGTCACTTCCGGGTTTGGTGACCTCACTTCCGGGTTTGCTGACCTCACTTCCGGGTTTGCTGACCTCACTTCCGGGTTTGCTGAAGTCACTTCGGGGTCTGCTGAAGTCACTTCTGGGTTTGCTGACCTCACTTCCGGGTTTTGTGACGTCACTTCCGGGTTTGGTGACCTCACTTCCGGGTGTGGTGACCTCACTTCCGGGTTTGCTGACCTCACTTCCGGGTGTGGTGACCTCACTTCCGGGTTTGCTGACCTCACTTCCGGGTTTGCTGACATCACTTTCGGGTTTAGTGACGTCACTTCCGGGTTTGGTGACCTCACTTCCGGGTGTGGTGACCTCACTTCCGGGTGTGGTGACCTCACTTCCGGGTTTGGTGACCTCCCTTCCGGGTTTGCTGACCTCACTTCCGGGTTTGCTGAAGTCACTTCTGGGTCTGCTGAAGTCACTTCTGGGTTTGCTGACCTCACTTCCGGGTTTAGTGACGTCACTTCCGGGTTTGGTGACCTCACTTCCGGGTTTGCTGACCTCACATCCGGGTTTGCTGACCTCACTTCCGGGTGTGGTGACCTCACTTCCGGGTTTGCTGACCTCACTTCCGGGTTTGCTGACCTCACTTCCGGGTTTAGTGACGTCACTTCCGGGTTTGCTGACCTCACTTCCGGGTTTAGTGACGTCACTTCCGGGTTTGGTTACCTCACTTCCGGGTGTGGTGACCTCACTTCCGGGTTTGGTGACCTCACTTCCGGGTTTGCTGACCTCACTTCCGGGTTTAGTGACGTCACTTCCGGGTTTGGTGACCTCACTTCCGGGTTTGCTGACCTCACTTCCGGGTGTGGTGACCTCACTTCCGGGTTTGCTGACCTCACTTCCGGGTTTGCTGACCTCACTTCCGGGTTTAGTGACGTCACTTCCGGGTTTGCTGACCTCACTTCCGGGTTTAGTGACGTCACTTCCGGGTTTGGTTACCTCACTTCCGGGTGTGGTGACCTCACTTCCGGGTTTGGTGACCTCACTTCCGGGTTTGCTGACCTCACTTCCGGGTTTAGTGACGTCACTTCCGGGTTTGGTGACCTCACTTCCGGGTTTGCTGACCTCACTTCCGGGTTTGCTGGTATCACTTCCGGGTTTAGTGACGTCACTTCCGGGTTTGGTGACCTCACTTCCGGGTGTGGTGACCTCACTTCCGGGTTTGCTGACCTCACTTCCGGGTGTGGTGACCTCACTTCCGGGTGTGGTGACCTCACTTCCGGGTTTGCTGACCTCACTTCCGGGTTTGCTGAAGTCACTTCTGGGTCTGCTGAAGTCACTTCTGGGTTTGCAGACCTGAGTTCCGAATTAGCAGACCTCACTTTCCTGGTCTGCTTACCTCACTTCCGGGTATGCTGACCTCACTTCCGGGTTTAGTGACGTCACTTCCGGGTGTGGTGACCTCACTTCCGGGTTTAGTGACGTCACTTCCGGGTTTGGAGACCTCACTTCCGGGTTTGGTGACCTCACTTCCGGGTGTGGTGACCTCACTTCCGGGTTTTGTGACGTCACTTCCGGGTTTGGTGACCTCACTTCCGTGTGTGGTGACCTCACTTCCGGGTTTGCTGACCTCACTTCCGGGTGTGGTGACCTCACTTCCGGGTTTGCTGACCTCACTTCCGGGTTTGCTGACATCACTTTCGGGTTTAGTGACGTCACTTCCGGGTTTGGTGACCTCACTTCCGGGTTTGGTTACCTCACTTCCGGGTGTGGTGACCTCACTTCCGGGTTTGGTGACCTCACTTCCGGGTGTGGTGACCTCACTTCCGGGTTTAGTGACGTCACTTCCGGGTTTGCTGACCTCACTTCCGGGTTTGCTGAAGTCACTTCTGGGTCTGCTGAAGTCACTTCTGGGTTTGCTGACCTCACTTCCGGGTTTAGTGACGTCACTTCCGGGTTTGGTGACCTCACTTCCGGGTTTGCTGACCTCACTTCCGGGTTTGCTGACCTCACTTCCGGGTGTGGTGACCTCACTTCCGGGTTTGCTGACCTCACTTCCGGGTTTTCTGACCTCACTTCCGGGTTTAGTGACGTCACTTCCGGGTTTGCTGACCTCACTTCCGGGTTTAGTGACGTCACTTCCGGGTTTGGTTACCTCACTTCCGGGTGTGGTGACCTCACTTCCGGGTTTGGTGACCTCACTTCCGGGTTTGCTGACCTCACTTCCGGGTTTAGTGACGTCACTTCCGGGTTTGGTGACCTCACTTCCGGGTGTGGTGACCTCACTTCCGGGTTTGCTGACCTCACTTCCGGGTGTGGTGACCTCACTTCCGGGTGTGGTGACCTCACTTCCGGGTTTGCTGACCTCACTTCCGGGTTTGCTGAAGTCACTTCTGGGTCTGCTGAAGTCACTTCTGGGTTTGCAGACCTGAGTTCCGAATTAGCAGACCTCACTTTCCTGGTCTGCTTACCTCACTTCCGGGTATGCTGACCTCACTTCCGGGTTTAGTGACGTCACTTCCGGGTGTGGTGACCTCACTTCCGGGTTTAGTGACGTCACTTCCGGGTTTGGTGACCTCACTTCCGGGTTTGGTGACCTCACTTCCGGGTGTGGTGACCTCACTTCCGGGTTTAGTGACGTCACTTCCGGGTTTGGTGACCTCACTTCCGGGTTTGGTGACCTCACTTCCGGGTGTGGTGACCTCACTTCCGGGTTTTGTGACGTCACTTCCGGGTTTGGTGACCTCACTTCCGGGTTTGCTGACCTCACTTCCGGGTTTGCTGACCTCACTTCCGGGTTTAGTGACGTCACTTCCGGGTTTGCTGACCTCACTTCCGGGTTTAGTGACGTCACTTCCGGGTTTGGTTACCTCACTTCCGGGTGTGGTGACCTCACTTCCGGGTTTGGTGACCTCACTTCCGGGTTTGCTGACCTCACTTCCGGGTTTAGTGACGTCACTTCCGGGTTTGGTGACCTCACTTCCGGGTTTGCTGACCTCACTTCCGGGTTTGCTGGCATCACTTCCGGGTTTAGTGACGTCACTTCCGGGTTTGGTGACCTCACTTCCGGGTGTGGTGACCTCACTTCCGGGTTTGCTGACCTCACTTCCGGGTTTGCTGACCTCACTTCTGGGTTTAGTGACGTCGCTTCCAGGTTTGCTGACCTCACTTCCGGGTTTAGTGACGGCACTTCTGGGTTTGGTTACCTCACTTCCGGGTGTGGTGACCTCACTTCCGGGTTTGGTGACCTCCCTTCCGGGTTTGCTGACCTCACTTCCGGGTTTGCTGAAGTCACTTCTGGGTCTGCTGAAGTCACTTCTGGGTTTGCTGACCTCACTTCCGGGTTTAGTGACGTCACTTCCGGGTTTGGTGACCTCACTTCCGGGTTTGCTGACCTCACATCCGGGTTTGCTGACCTCACTTCCGGGTGTGGTGACCTCACTTCCGGGTTTGCTGACCTCACTTCCGGGTTTGCTGACCTCACTTCCGGGTTTAGTGACGTCACTTCCGGGTTTGCTGACCTCACTTCCGGGTTTAGTGACGTCACTTCCGGGTTTGGTTACCTCACTTCCGGGTGTGGTGACCTCACTTCCGGGTTTGGTGACCTCACTTCCGGGTTTGCTGACCTCACTTCCGGGTTTAGTGACGTCACTTCCGGGTTTGGTGACCTCACTTCCGGGTTTGCTGACCTCACTTCCGGGTGTGGTGACCTCACTTCCGGGTTTGCTGACCTCACTTCCGGGTTTGCTGACCTCACTTCCGGGTTTAGTGACGTCACTTCCGGGTTTGCTGACCTCACTTCCGGGTTTAGTGACGTCACTTCCGGGTTTGGTTACCTCACTTCCGGGTGTGGTGACCTCACTTCCGGGTTTAGTGACGTCACTTCCGGGTTTGGAGACCTCACTTCCGGGTTTGGTGACCTCACTTCCGGGTGTGGTGACCTCACTTCCGGGTTTTGTGACGTCACTTCCGGGTTTGGTGACCTCACTTCCGGGTTTGCTGACCTCACTTCCGGGTTTGCTGACCTCACTTCCGGGTTTGCTGAAGTCACTTCGGGGTCTGCTGAAGTCACTTCTGGGTTTGCTGACCTCACTTCCGGGTTTTGTGACGTCACTTCCGGGTTTGGTGACCTCACTTCCGGGTGTGGTGACCTCACTTCCGGGTTTGCTGACCTCACTTCCGGGTGTGGTGACCTCACTTCCGGGTTTGCTGACCTCACTTCCGGGTTTGCTGACATCACTTTCGGGTTTAGTGACGTCACTTCCGGGTTTGGTGACCTCACTTCCGGGTGTGGTGACCTCACTTCCGGGTGTGGTGACCTCACTTCCGGGTTTGGTGACCTCACTTCCGGGTGTGGTGACCTCACTTCCGGGTTTGCTGACCTCACTTCCGGGTTTGCTGACCTCACTTCTGGGTTTAGTGACGTCGCTTCCAGGTTTGCTGACCTCACTTCCGGGTTTAGTGACGGCACTTCTGGGTTTGGTTACCTCACTTCCGGGTGTGGTGACCTCACTTCCGGGTTTGGTGACCTCCCTTCCGGGTTTGCTGACCTCACTTCCGGGTTTGCTGAAGTCACTTCTGGGTCTGCTGAAGTCACTTCTGGGTTTGCTGACCTCACTTCCGGGTTTAGTGACGTCACTTCCGGGTTTGGTGACCTCACTTCCGGGTTTGCTGACCTCACATCCGGGTTTGCTGACCTCACTTCCGGGTGTGGTGACCTCACTTCCGGGTTTGCTGACCTCACTTCCGGGTTTGCTGACCTCACTTCCGGGTTTAGTGACGTCACTTCCGGGTTTGCTGACCTCACTTCCGGGTTTAGTGACGTCACTTCCGGGTTTGGTTACCTCACTTCCGGGTGTGGTGACCTCACTTCCGGGTTTGGTGACCTCACTTCCGGGTTTGCTGACCTCACTTCCGGGTTTAGTGACGTCACTTCCGGGTTTGGTGACCTCACTTCCGGGTTTGCTGACCTCACTTCCGGGTGTGGTGACCTCACTTCCGGGTTTGCTGACCTCACTTCCGGGTTTGCTGACCTCACTTCCGGGTTTAGTGACGTCACTTCCGGGTTTGCTGACCTCACTTCCGGGTTTAGTGACGTCACTTCCGGGTTTGGTTACCTCACTTCCGGGTGTGGTGACCTCACTTCCGGGTTTGGTGACCTCACTTCCGGGTGTGGTGACCTCACTTCCGGGTTTTGTGACGTCACTTCCGGGTTTGGTGACCTCACTTCCGTGTGTGGTGACCTCACTTCCGGGTTTGCTGACCTCACTTCCGGGTGTGGTGACCTCACTTCCGGGTTTGCTGACCTCACTTCCGGGTTTGCTGACATCACTTTCGGGTTTAGTGACGTCACTTCCGGGTTTGGTGACCTCACTTCCGGGTTTGGTTACCTCACTTCCGGGTGTGGTGACCTCACTTCCGGGTTTGGTGACCTCACTTCCGGGTGTGGTGACCTCACTTCCGGGTTTAGTGACGTCACTTCCGGGTTTGCTGACCTCACTTCCGGGTTTGCTGAAGTCACTTCTGGGTCTGCTGAAGTCACTTCTGGGTTTGCTGACCTCACTTCCGGGTTTAGTGACGTCACTTCCGGGTTTGGTGACCTCACTTCCGGGTTTGCTGACCTCACTTCCGGGTGTGGTGACCTCACTTCCGGGTTTGCTGACCTCACTTCCGGGTTTTCTGACCTCACTTCCGGGTTTAGTGACGTCACTTCCGGGTTTGCTGACCTCACTTCCGGGTTTAGTGACGTCACTTCCGGGTTTGGTTACCTCACTTCCGGGTGTGGTGACCTCACTTCCGGGTTTGGTGACCTCACTTCCGGGTTTGCTGACCTCACTTCCGGGTTTAGTGACGTCACTTCCGGGTTTGGTGACCTCACTTCCGGGTTTGCTGACCTCACTTCCGGGTTTGCTGGCATCACTTCCGGGTTTAGTGACGTCACTTCCGGGTTTGGTGACCTCACTTCCGGGTGTGGTGACCTCACTTCCGGGTTTGCTGACCTCACTTCCGGGTGTGGTGACCTCACTTCCGGGTGTGGTGACCTCACTTCCGGGTTTGCTGACCTCACTTCCGGGTTTGCTGAAGTCACTTCTGGGTCTGCTGAAGTCACTTCTGGGTTTGCAGACCTGAGTTCCGAATTAGCAGACCTCACTTTCCTGGTCTGCTTACCTCACTTCCGGGTATGCTGACCTCACTTCCGGGTTTAGTGACGTCACTTCCGGGTGTGGTGACCTCACTTCCGGGTTTAGTGACGTCACTTCCGGGTTTGGTGACCTCACTTCCGGGTTTGGTGACCTCACTTCCGGGTGTGGTGACCTCACTTCCGGGTTTAGTGACGTCACTTCCGGGTTTGGTGACCTCACTTCCGGGTTTGGTGACCTCACTTCCGGGTGTGGTGACCTCACTTCCGGGTTTTGTGACGTCACTTCCGGGTTTGGTGACCTCACTTCCGGGTTTGCTGACCTCACTTCCGGGTTTGCTGACCTCACTTCCGGGTTTAGTGACGTCACTTCCGGGTTTGCTGACCTCACTTCCGGGTTTAGTGACGTCACTTCCGGGTTTGGTTACCTCACTTCCGGGTGTGGTGACCTCACTTCCGGGTTTGGTGACCTCACTTCCGGGTTTGCTGACCTCACTTCCGGGTTTAGTGACGTCACTTCCGGGTTTGGTGACCTCACTTCCGGGTTTGCTGACCTCACTTCCGGGTTTGCTGGCATCACTTCCGGGTTTAGTGACGTCACTTCCGGGTTTGGTGACCTCACTTCCGGGTGTGGTGACCTCACTTCCGGGTTTGCTGACCTCACTTCCGGGTTTGCTGACCTCACTTCCGGGTGTGGTGACCTCACTTCCGGGTTTGCTGACCTCACTTCCGGGTTTTCTGACCTCACTTCCGGGTTTAGTGACGTCACTTCCGGGTTTGCTGACCTCACTTCCGGGTTTAGTGACGTCACTTCCGGGTTTGGTTACCTCACTTCCGGGTGTGGTGACCTCACTTCCGGGTTTGGTGACCTCACTTCCGGGTTTGCTGACCTCACTTCCGGGTTTAGTGACGTCACTTCCGGGTTTGGTGACCTCACTTCCGGGTTTGCTGACCTCACTTCCGGGTTTGCTGGCATCACTTCCGGGTTTAGTGACGTCACTTCCGGGTTTGGTGACCTCACTTCCGGGTGTGGTGACCTCACTTCCGGGTTTGCTGACCTCACTTCCGGGTGTGGTGACCTCACTTCCGGGTGTGGTGACCTCACTTCCGGGTTTGCTGACCTCACTTCCGGGTTTGCTGAAGTCACTTCTGGGTCTGCTGAAGTCACTTCTGGGTTTGCAGACCTGAGTTCCGAATTAGCAGACCTCACTTTCCTGGTCTGCTTACCTCACTTCCGGGTATGCTGACCTCACTTCCGGGTTTAGTGACGTCACTTCCGGGTGTGGTGACCTCACTTCCGGGTTTAGTGACGTCACTTCCGGGTTTGGTGACCTCACTTCCGGGTTTGGTGACCTCACTTCCGGGTGTGGTGACCTCACTTCCGGGTTTAGTGACGTCACTTCCGGGTTTGGTGACCTCACTTCCGGGTTTGGTGACCTCACTTCCGGGTGTGGTGACCTCACTTCCGGGTTTTGTGACGTCACTTCCGGGTTTGGTGACCTCACTTCCGGGTTTGCTGACCTCACTTCCGGGTTTGCTGACCTCACTTCCGGGTTTAGTGACGTCACTTCCGGGTTTGCTGACCTCACTTCCGGGTTTAGTGACGTCACTTCCGGGTTTGGTTACCTCACTTCCGGGTGTGGTGACCTCACTTCCGGGTTTGGTGACCTCACTTCCGGGTTTGCTGACCTCACTTCCGGGTTTAGTGACGTCACTTCCGGGTTTGGTGACCTCACTTCCGGGTTTGCTGACCTCACTTCCGGGTTTGCTGGCATCACTTCCGGGTTTAGTGACGTCACTTCCGGGTTTGGTGACCTCACTTCCGGGTGTGGTGACCTCACTTCCGGGTTTGCTGACCTCACTTCCGGGTGTGGTGACCTCACTTCCGGGTGTGGTGACCTCACTTCCGGGTTTGCTGACCTCACTTCCGGGTTTGCTGAAGTCACTTCTGGGTCTGCTGAAGTCTCTTCTGGGTTTGCAGACCTGAGTTCCGAATTAGCAGACCTCACTTTCCTGGTCTGCTTACCTCACTTCCGGGTTTGCTGGCATCACTTCCGGGTTTAGTGACGTCACTTCCGGGTTTGGAGACCTCACTTCCGGGTTTGGTGACCTCACTTCCGGGTGTGGTGACCTCACTTCCGGGTTTTGTGACGTCACTTCCGGGTTTGGTGACCTCACTTCCGGGTTTGCTGACCTCACTTCCGGGTTTGCTGACCTCACTTCCGGGTTTGCTGAAGTCACTTCGGGGTCTGCTGAAGTCACTTCTGGGTTTGCTGACCTCACTTCCGGGTTTTGTGACGTCACTTCCGGGTTTGGTGACCTCACTTCCGGGTGTGGTGACCTCACTTCCGGGTTTGCTGACCTCACTTCCGGGTGTGGTGACCTCACTTCCGGGTTTGCTGACCTCACTTCCGGGTTTGCTGACATCACTTTCGGGTTTAGTGACGTCACTTCCGGGTTTGGTGACCTCACTTCCGGGTGTGGTGACCTCACTTCCGGGTGTGGTGACCTCACTTCCGGGTTTGGTGACCTCACTTCCGGGTGTGGTGACCTCACTTCCGGGTTTGCTGACCTCACTTCCGGGTTTGCTGACCTCACTTCTGGGTTTAGTGACGTCACTTCCGGGTTTGCTGACCTCACTTCCGGGTTTAGTGACGGCACTTCTGGGTTTGGTTACCTCACTTCCGGGTGTGGTGACCTCACTTCCGGGTTTGGTGACCTCCCTTCCGGGTTTGCTGACCTCACTTCCGGGTTTGCTGAAGTCACTTCTGGGTCTGCTGAAGTCACTTCTGGGTTTGCTGACCTCACTTCCGGGTTTAGTGACGTCACTTCCGGGTGTGGTGACCTCACTTCCGGGTTTGCTGACCTCACTTCCGGGTTTGCTGACCTCACTTCCGGGTTTAGTGACGTCACTTCCGGGTTTGCTGACCTCACTTCCGGGTTTAGTGACGTCACTTCCGGGTTTGGTTACCTCACTTCCGGGTGTGGTGACCTCACTTCCGGGTTTGGTGACCTCACTTCCGGGTTTGCTGACCTCACTTCCGGGTTTAGTGACGTCACTTCCGGGTTTGGTGACCTCACTTCCGGGTTTGCTGACCTCACTTCCGGGTTTGCTGGCATCACTTCCGGGTTTAGTGACGTCACTTCCGGGTTTGGTGACCTCACTTCCGGGTGTGGTGACCTCACTTCCGGGTTTGCTGACCTCACTTCCGGGTGTGGTGACCTCACTTCCGGGTGTGGTGACCTCACTTCCGGGTTTGCTGACCTCACTTCCGGGTTTGCTGAAGTCACTTCTGGGTCTGCTGAAGTCACTTCTGGGTTTGCAGACCTGAGTTCCGAATTAGCAGACCTCACTTTCCTGGTCTGCTTACCTCACTTCCGGGTATGCTGACCTCACTTCCGGGTTTAGTGACGTCACTTCCGGGTGTGGTGACCTCACTTCCGGGTTTAGTGACGTCACTTCCGGGTTTGGTGACCTCACTTCGGGGTTTGGTGACCTCACTTCCGGGTTTAGTGACGTCACTTCCGGGTTTGGTGACCTCACTTCCGGGTTTGCTGACCTCACTTCCGGGTTTGCTGACCTCACTTCCGGGTTTGCTGAAGTCACTTCTGGGTCTGCTGAAGTCACTTCTGGGTTTGCTGACCTCACTTCCGGGTTTAGTGACGTCACTTCCGGGTTTGGTGACCTCACTTCCGGGTGTGGTGACCTCACTTCCGGGTGTGGTGACGTCTCTTCCGGGTTTGCTGACCTCACTTCCGGGTTTAGTGACGTCACATCCTGGTTTGAGGACCTCACTTCCGGGTGTGGTGACCTCACTTCCGGGTTTGCTGACATCACTTCCGGGTTTGCTGACCTCACTTCCGGGTGTGGTGACCTCACTTCCGGGTTTAGTGACGTCACTTCCGGGTTTGCTGACCTTACTTCCGGGTGTGGTGACCTCACTTCCGGGTTTGCTGACCTCACTTCCGGGT
This sequence comes from Coturnix japonica, assembly GCF_054131305.1. Classification (NCBI taxonomy): domain Eukaryota; kingdom Metazoa; phylum Chordata; class Aves; order Galliformes; family Phasianidae; genus Coturnix; species Coturnix japonica. The sequence goes on along the minus strand of NW_028189037.1, from coordinate 77,802 downwards.
GTGGTGACCTCACTTCCGGGTTTGCTGCCCTCACTTCCGGGTTTGCTGACATCACTTCCGGGTTTAGTGACGTCACTTCCGGGTTTGGTGACCTCACTTCCGGGTGTGGTGACCTCACTTCCGGGTGTGGTGACGTCACTTCCGGGTTTGGTGACCTCACTTCCGGGTTTGGTGACCTCACTTCCGGGTGTGGTGACCTCACTTCCGGGTTTGCTGACCTAACTTCCGGGTTTGCTGACCTCACTTCCGGGTTTAGTGACGTCACTTCCGGGTTTGGTTACCTCACTTCCGGGTGTGCTGACCTCACTTCCGGGCTTGGTGACCTCACTTCCGGGTGTGGTGACCTCACTTTTGGGTGTGGTGACCTCACTTCCGGGTTTGCTGACCTCACTTCCGGGTTTAGTGACGTCACTTCCGGGTTTGGTTACCTCACTTCCGGGTTTAGTGACGTCACTTCCGGGTTTGGTGACCTCACTTCCGGGTTTGCTGACCTCACTTCCGGGTTTGCTGGCATCACTTCCGGGTTTAGTGACGTCACTTCCGGGTTTGGTGACCTCACTTCCGGGTGTGGTGACCTCACTTCCGGGTTTGCTGACCTCACTTCCGGGTGTGGTGACCTCACTTCCGGGTTTGCTGACGTCACTTCCGGGTTTGCTGAAGTCACTTCTGGGTCTGCTAAAGTCACTTCTGGGTTTGCAGACCTGAGTTCCGAATTAGCAGACCTCACTTTCCTGGTCTGCTTACCTCACTTCCGGGTATGCTGACCTCACTTCCGGGTTTGGTGACGTCACTTCCGGTTGTGGTGACCTCACTTCCGGGTTTAGTGACGTCACTTCCGGGTTTGGTGACCTCACTTCCGGGTTTGGTGACCTCACTTCCGGGTGTGGTGACGTCACTTCCGGGTTTGGTTACCTCACTTCCGGGTTTGCTGACCTCACTTCCGGGTTTGCTGACCTCACTTCCGGGTTTGCTGAAGTCACTTCTGGGTCTGCTGAAGTCACTTCTGGGTTTGCTGACCTCACTTCCGGGTTTTGTGACGTCAATTCCGGGTTTGGTGACCTCACTTCCGGGTGTGGTGACCTCACTTCCGGGTTTGCTGACCTCACTTCCGGGTTTAGTGACGTCACTTCTGGGTTTGATTACCTCACTTCCGGGTGTGGTGACCTCACTTCCGGGTTTGGTGACCTCCCTTCCGGGTTTGCTGACCTCACTTCCGGGTTTAGTGACATCACTTCCGGGTTTGGTGACCTCACTTCCGGGTTTGCTGACCTCACTTCCGGGTTTGCTGGCATCACTTCCGGGTTTAGTGACGTCACTTCCGGGTTTGGTGACCTCACTTCCGGGTGTGGTGACCTCACTTCCGGGTTTGGTGACGTCACTTCCGGGTGTGGTGACCTCACTTCCGGGTTTAGTGACGTCACTTCCGGGTTTGGTGACCTCACTTCCGGGTTTGGTGACCTCACTTCCGGGTGTGGTGACCTCACTTCCGGTTTTAGTGACGTCACTTCCGGGTTTGCTGACCTCACTTCCGGGTTTGCTGACCTCACTTCCGGGTTTGCTGAAGTCAGTTCTGGGTCTGCTGAAGTCACTTCTGGGTTTGCTGACCTCACTTCCGGGTTTAGTGACGTCACTTCCGGGTTTGGTGACCTCACTTCCGGGTTTGCTGACCTCACTTCCGGGTTTGCTGACCTCACTTCCGGGTGTGGTGACCTCACTTCCGGGTTTGCTGACCTCACTTCCGGGTTTGCTGACCTCACTTCCGGGTTTAGTGACGTCACTTCCGGGTTTGCTGACCTCACTTCCGGGTTTAGTGACGTCACTTCCGGGTTTGGTTAACTCACTTCCGGGTGTGGTGACCTCACTTCCGGGTTTGGTAACCTCACTTCCGGGTTTGCTGACCTCACTTCCGGGTTTAGTGACGTCACTTCCGGGTTTGGTGACCTCACTTCCGGGTTTGCTGACCTCACTTCCGGGTTTGCTGGCATCACTTCCGGGTTTAGTGACGTCACTTCCGGGTTTGGTGACCTCACTTCCGGGTTTGGTGACCTCACTTCCGGGTTTGCTGACCTCACTTCCGGGTGTGGTGACCTCACTTCCGGGTGTGGTGACCTCACTTCCGGGTGTGGTGACCTCACTTCCGGGTTTTGTGACGTCACTTCCGGGTTTGGTGACCTCACTTCCGGGTTTGCTGACCTCACTTCCGGGTTTGCTGACCTCACTTCCGGGTTTGCTGAAGTCACTTCTGGGTCTGCTGAAGTCACTTCTGGGTTTGCTGACCTCACTTCCGGGTTTTGTGACGTCACTTCCGGGTTTGGTGACCTCACTTCCGTGTGTGGTGACCTCACTTCCGGGTTTGCTGACCTCACTTCCGGGTGTGGTGACCTCACTTCCGGGTTTGCTGACCTCACTTCCGGGTTTGCTGACATCACTTCCGGGTTTGCTGACGTCACTTCCGGGTTTGGTGACCTCACTTCCGGGTTTGGTTACCTCACTTCCGGGTGTGGTGACCTCACTTCCGGGTTTGGTGACCTCACTTCCGGGTGTGGTGACCTCACTTCCGGGTTTAGTGACGTCACTTCCGGGTTTGCTGACCTCACTTCCGGGTTTGCTGAAGTCACTTCTGGGTCTGCTGAAGTCACTTCTGGGTTTGCTGACCTCACTTCCGGGTTTAGTGACGTCACTTCCGGGTTTGGTGACCTCACTTCCGGGTTTGCTGACCTCACTTCCGGGTTTGCTGACCTCACTTCCGGGTGTGGTGACCTCACTTCCGGGTTTGCTGACCTCACTTCCGGGTTTTCTGACCTCACTTCCGGGTTTAGTGACGTCACTTCCGGGTTTGCTGACCTCACTTCCGGGTTTAGTGACGTCACTTCCGGGTTTGGTTACCTCACTTCCGGGTGTGGTGACCTCACTTCCGGGTTTGGTGACCTCACTTCCGGGTGTGGTGACCTCACTTCCGGGTTTAGTGACGTCACTTCCGGGTTTGCTGACCTCACTTCCGGGTTTGCTGAAGTCACTTCTGGGTCTGCTGAAGTCACTTCTGGGTCTGCTGAAGTCACTTCTGGGTTTGCTGACCTCACTTCCGGGTTTTGTGACGTCACTTCCGGGTTTGGTGACCTCACTTCCGTGTGTGGTGACCTCACTTCCGGGTTTGCTGACCTCACTTCCGGGTGTGGTGACCTCACTTCCGGGTTTGCTGACCTCACTTCCGGGTTTGCTGACATCACTTTCGGGTTTAGTGACGTCACTTCCGGGTTTGGTGACCTCACTTCCGGGTTTGGTTACCTCACTTCCGGGTGTGGTGACCTCACTTCCGGGTTTGGTGACCTCACTTCCGGGTGTGGTGACCTCACTTCCGGGTTTAGTGACGTCACTTCCGGGTTTGCTGACCTCACTTCCGGGTTTGCTGAAGTCACTTCTGGGTCTGCTGAAGTCACTTCTGGGTTTGCTGACCTCACTTCCGGGTTTAGTGACGTCACTTCCGGGTTTGGTGACCTCACTTCCGGGTTTGCTGACCTCACTTCCGGGTTTGCTGACCTCACTTCCGGGTGTGGTGACCTCACTTCCGGGTTTGCTGACCTCACTTCCGGGTTTTCTGACCTCACTTCCGGGTTTAGTGACGTCACTTCCGGGTTTGCTGACCTCACTTCCGGGTTTAGTGACGTCACTTCCGGGTTTGGTTACCTCACTTCCGGGTGTGGTGACCTCACTTCCGGGTTTGGTGACCTCACTTCCGGGTTTGCTGACCTCACTTCCGGGTTTAGTGACGTCACTTCCGGGTTTGGTGACCTCACTTCCGGGTTTGCTGACCTCACTTCCGGGTTTGCTGGCATCACTTCCGGGTTTAGTGACGTCACTTCCGGGTTTGGTGACCTCACTTCCGGGTGTGGTGACCTCACTTCCGGGTTTGCTGACCTCACTTCCGGGTGTGGTGACCTCACTTCCGGGTGTGGTGACCTCACTTCCGGGTTTGCTGACCTCACTTCCGGGTTTGCTGAAGTCACTTCTGGGTCTGCTGAAGTCACTTCTGGGTTTGCAGACCTGAGTTCCGAATTAGCAGACCTCACTTTCCTGGTCTGCTTACCTCACTTCCGGGTATGCTGACCTCACTTCCGGGTTTAGTGACGTCACTTCCGGGTGTGGTGACCTCACTTCCGGGTTTAGTGACGTCACTTCCGGGTTTGGTGACCTCACTTCCGGGTTTGGTGACCTCACTTCCGGGTGTGGTGACCTCACTTCCGGGTTTAGTGACGTCACTTCCGGGTTTGGTGACCTCACTTCCGGGTTTGGTGACCTCACTTCCGGGTGTGGTGACCTCACTTCCGGGTTTTGTGACGTCACTTCCGGGTTTGGTGACCTCACTTCCGGGTTTGCTGACCTCACTTCCGGGTTTGCTGACCTCACTTCCGGGTTTAGTGACGTCTCTTCCGGGTTTGCTGACCTCACTTCCGGGTTTAGTGACGTCACTTCCGGGTTTGGTTACCTCACTTCCGGGTGTGGTGACCTCACTTCCGGGTTTGGTGACCTCACTTCCGGGTTTGCTGACCTCACTTCCGGGTTTAGTGACGTCACTTCCGGGTTTGGTGACCTCACTTCCGGGTTTGCTGACCTCACTTCCGGGTTTGCTGGCATCACTTCCGGGTTTAGTGACGTCACTTCCGGGTTTGGTGACCTCACTTCCGGGTGTGGTGACCTCACTTCCGGGTTTGCTGACCTCACTTCCGGGTGTGGTGACCTCACTTCCGGGTGTGGTGACCTCACTTCCGGGTTTGCTGACCTCACTTCCGGGTTTGCTGAAGTCACTTCTGGGTCTGCTGAAGTCTCTTCTGGGTTTGCAGACCTGAGTTCCGAATTAGCAGACCTCACTTTCCTGGTCTGCTTACCTCACTTCCGGGTTTGCTGGCATCACTTCCGGGTTTAGTGACGTCACTTCCGGGTTTGGAGACCTCACTTCCGGGTTTGGTGACCTCACTTCCGGGTGTGGTGACCTCACTTCCGGGTTTTGTGACGTCACTTCCGGGTTTGGTGACCTCACTTCCGGGTTTGCTGACCTCACTTCCGGGTTTGCTGACCTCACTTCCGGGTTTGCTGAAGTCACTTCGGGGTCTGCTGAAGTCACTTCTGGGTTTGCTGACCTCACTTCCGGGTTTTGTGACGTCACTTCCGGGTTTGGTGACCTCACTTCCGGGTGTGGTGACCTCACTTCCGGGTTTGCTGACCTCACTTCCGGGTGTGGTGACCTCACTTCCGGGTTTGCTGACCTCACTTCCGGGTTTGCTGACATCACTTTCGGGTTTAGTGACGTCACTTCCGGGTTTGGTGACCTCACTTCCGGGTGTGGTGACCTCACTTCCGGGTGTGGTGACCTCACTTCCGGGTTTGGTGACCTCCCTTCCGGGTTTGCTGACCTCACTTCCGGGTTTGCTGAAGTCACTTCTGGGTCTGCTGAAGTCACTTCTGGGTTTGCTGACCTCACTTCCGGGTTTAGTGACGTCACTTCCGGGTTTGGTGACCTCACTTCCGGGTTTGCTGACCTCACATCCGGGTTTGCTGACCTCACTTCCGGGTGTGGTGACCTCACTTCCGGGTTTGCTGACCTCACTTCCGGGTTTGCTGACCTCACTTCCGGGTTTAGTGACGTCACTTCCGGGTTTGCTGACCTCACTTCCGGGTTTAGTGACGTCACTTCCGGGTTTGGTTACCTCACTTCCGGGTGTGGTGACCTCACTTCCGGGTTTGGTGACCTCACTTCCGGGTTTGCTGACCTCACTTCCGGGTTTAGTGACGTCACTTCCGGGTTTGGTGACCTCACTTCCGGGTTTGCTGACCTCACTTCCGGGTGTGGTGACCTCACTTCCGGGTTTGCTGACCTCACTTCCGGGTTTGCTGACCTCACTTCCGGGTTTAGTGACGTCACTTCCGGGTTTGCTGACCTCACTTCCGGGTTTAGTGACGTCACTTCCGGGTTTGGTTACCTCACTTCCGGGTGTGGTGACCTCACTTCCGGGTTTGGTGACCTCACTTCCGGGTTTGCTGACCTCACTTCCGGGTTTAGTGACGTCACTTCCGGGTTTGGTGACCTCACTTCCGGGTTTGCTGACCTCACTTCCGGGTTTGCTGGTATCACTTCCGGGTTTAGTGACGTCACTTCCGGGTTTGGTGACCTCACTTCCGGGTGTGGTGACCTCACTTCCGGGTTTGCTGACCTCACTTCCGGGTGTGGTGACCTCACTTCCGGGTGTGGTGACCTCACTTCCGGGTTTGCTGACCTCACTTCCGGGTTTGCTGAAGTCACTTCTGGGTCTGCTGAAGTCACTTCTGGGTTTGCAGACCTGAGTTCCGAATTAGCAGACCTCACTTTCCTGGTCTGCTTACCTCACTTCCGGGTATGCTGACCTCACTTCCGGGTTTAGTGACGTCACTTCCGGGTGTGGTGACCTCACTTCCGGGTTTAGTGACGTCACTTCCGGGTTTGGAGACCTCACTTCCGGGTTTGGTGACCTCACTTCCGGGTGTGGTGACCTCACTTCCGGGTTTTGTGACGTCACTTCCGGGTTTGGTGACCTCACTTCCGTGTGTGGTGACCTCACTTCCGGGTTTGCTGACCTCACTTCCGGGTGTGGTGACCTCACTTCCGGGTTTGCTGACCTCACTTCCGGGTTTGCTGACATCACTTTCGGGTTTAGTGACGTCACTTCCGGGTTTGGTGACCTCACTTCCGGGTTTGGTTACCTCACTTCCGGGTGTGGTGACCTCACTTCCGGGTTTGGTGACCTCACTTCCGGGTGTGGTGACCTCACTTCCGGGTTTAGTGACGTCACTTCCGGGTTTGCTGACCTCACTTCCGGGTTTGCTGAAGTCACTTCTGGGTCTGCTGAAGTCACTTCTGGGTTTGCTGACCTCACTTCCGGGTTTAGTGACGTCACTTCCGGGTTTGGTGACCTCACTTCCGGGTTTGCTGACCTCACTTCCGGGTTTGCTGACCTCACTTCCGGGTGTGGTGACCTCACTTCCGGGTTTGCTGACCTCACTTCCGGGTTTTCTGACCTCACTTCCGGGTTTAGTGACGTCACTTCCGGGTTTGCTGACCTCACTTCCGGGTTTAGTGACGTCACTTCCGGGTTTGGTTACCTCACTTCCGGGTGTGGTGACCTCACTTCCGGGTTTGGTGACCTCACTTCCGGGTTTGCTGACCTCACTTCCGGGTTTAGTGACGTCACTTCCGGGTTTGGTGACCTCACTTCCGGGTTTGCTGACCTCACTTCCGGGTTTGCTGGCATCACTTCCGGGTTTAGTGACGTCACTTCCGGGTTTGGTGACCTCACTTCCGGGTGTGGTGACCTCACTTCCGGGTTTGCTGACCTCACTTCCGGGTGTGGTGACCTCACTTCCGGGTGTGGTGACCTCACTTCCGGGTTTGCTGACCTCACTTCCGGGTTTGCTGAAGTCACTTCTGGGTCTGCTGAAGTCACTTCTGGGTTTGCAGACCTGAGTTCCGAATTAGCAGACCTCACTTTCCTGGTCTGCTTACCTCACTTCCGGGTATGCTGACCTCACTTCCGGGTTTAGTGACGTCACTTCCGGGTGTGGTGACCTCACTTCCGGGTTTAGTGACGTCACTTCCGGGTTTGGTGACCTCACTTCCGGGTTTGGTGACCTCACTTCCGGGTGTGGTGACCTCACTTCCGGGTTTAGTGACGTCACTTCCGGGTTTGGTGACCTCACTTCCGGGTTTGGTGACCTCACTTCCGGGTGTGGTGACCTCACTTCCGGGTTTTGTGACGTCACTTCCGGGTTTGGTGACCTCACTTCCGGGTTTGCTGACCTCACTTCCGGGTTTGCTGACCTCACTTCCGGGTTTAGTGACGTCACTTCCGGGTTTGCTGACCTCACTTCCGGGTTTAGTGACGTCACTTCCGGGTTTGGTTACCTCACTTCCGGGTGTGGTGACCTCACTTCCGGGTTTGGTGACCTCACTTCCGGGTTTGCTGACCTCACTTCCGGGTTTAGTGACGTCACTTCCGGGTTTGGTGACCTCACTTCCGGGTTTGCTGACCTCACTTCCGGGTTTGCTGGCATCACTTCCGGGTTTAGTGACGTCACTTCCGGGTTTGGTGACCTCACTTCCGGGTGTGGTGACCTCACTTCCGGGTTTGCTGACCTCACTTCCGGGTGTGGTGACCTCACTTCCGGGTGTGGTGACCTCACTTCCGGGTTTGCTGACCTCACTTCCGGGTTTGCTGAAGTCACTTCTGGGTCTGCTGAAGTCTCTTCTGGGTTTGCAGACCTGAGTTCCGAATTAGCAGACCTCACTTTCCTGGTCTGCTTACCTCACTTCCGGGTTTGCTGGCATCACTTCCGGGTTTAGTGACGTCACTTCCGGGTTTGGAGACCTCACTTCCGGGTTTGGTGACCTCACTTCCGGGTGTGGTGACCTCACTTCCGGGTTTTGTGACGTCACTTCCGGGTTTGGTGACCTCACTTCCGGGTTTGCTGACCTCACTTCCGGGTTTGCTGACCTCACTTCCGGGTTTGCTGAAGTCACTTCGGGGTCTGCTGAAGTCACTTCTGGGTTTGCTGACCTCACTTCCGGGTTTTGTGACGTCACTTCCGGGTTTGGTGACCTCACTTCCGGGTGTGGTGACCTCACTTCCGGGTTTGCTGACCTCACTTCCGGGTGTGGTGACCTCACTTCCGGGTTTGCTGACCTCACTTCCGGGTTTGCTGACATCACTTTCGGGTTTAGTGACGTCACTTCCGGGTTTGGTGACCTCACTTCCGGGTGTGGTGACCTCACTTCCGGGTGTGGTGACCTCACTTCCGGGTTTGGTGACCTCACTTCCGGGTGTGGTGACCTCACTTCCGGGTTTGCTGACCTCACTTCCGGGTTTGCTGACCTCACTTCTGGGTTTAGTGACGTCGCTTCCAGGTTTGCTGACCTCACTTCCGGGTTTAGTGACGGCACTTCTGGGTTTGGTTACCTCACTTCCGGGTGTGGTGACCTCACTTCCGGGTTTGGTGACCTCCCTTCCGGGTTTGCTGACCTCACTTCCGGGTTTGCTGAAGTCACTTCTGGGTCTGCTGAAGTCACTTCTGGGTTTGCTGACCTCACTTCCGGGTTTAGTGACGTCACTTCCGGGTTTGGTGACCTCACTTCCGGGTTTGCTGACCTCACATCCGGGTTTGCTGACCTCACTTCCGGGTGTGGTGACCTCACTTCCGGGTTTGCTGACCTCACTTCCGGGTTTGCTGACCTCACTTCCGGGTTTAGTGACGTCACTTCCGGGTTTGCTGACCTCACTTCCGGGTTTAGTGACGTCACTTCCGGGTTTGGTTACCTCACTTCCGGGTGTGGTGACCTCACTTCCGGGTTTGGTGACCTCACTTCCGGGTTTGCTGACCTCACTTCCGGGTTTAGTGACGTCACTTCCGGGTTTGGTGACCTCACTTCCGGGTTTGCTGACCTCACTTCCGGGTGTGGTGACCTCACTTCCGGGTTTGCTGACCTCACTTCCGGGTTTGCTGACCTCACTTCCGGGTTTAGTGACGTCACTTCCGGGTTTGCTGACCTCACTTCCGGGTTTAGTGACGTCACTTCCGGGTTTGGTTACCTCACTTCCGGGTGTGGTGACCTCACTTCCGGGTTTGGTGACCTCACTTCCGGGTGTGGTGACCTCACTTCCGGGTTTTGTGACGTCACTTCCGGGTTTGGTGACCTCACTTCCGTGTGTGGTGACCTCACTTCCGGGTTTGCTGACCTCACTTCCGGGTGTGGTGACCTCACTTCCGGGTTTGCTGACCTCACTTCCGGGTTTGCTGACATCACTTTCGGGTTTAGTGACGTCACTTCCGGGTTTGGTGACCTCACTTCCGGGTTTGGTTACCTCACTTCCGGGTGTGGTGACCTCACTTCCGGGTTTGGTGACCTCACTTCCGGGTGTGGTGACCTCACTTCCGGGTTTAGTGACGTCACTTCCGGGTTTGCTGACCTCACTTCCGGGTTTGCTGAAGTCACTTCTGGGTCTGCTGAAGTCACTTCTGGGTTTGCTGACCTCACTTCCGGGTTTAGTGACGTCACTTCCGGGTTTGGTGACCTCACTTCCGGGTTTGCTGACCTCACTTCCGGGTGTGGTGACCTCACTTCCGGGTTTGCTGACCTCACTTCCGGGTTTTCTGACCTCACTTCCGGGTTTAGTGACGTCACTTCCGGGTTTGCTGACCTCACTTCCGGGTTTAGTGACGTCACTTCCGGGTTTGGTTACCTCACTTCCGGGTGTGGTGACCTCACTTCCGGGTTTGGTGACCTCACTTCCGGGTTTGCTGACCTCACTTCCGGGTTTAGTGACGTCACTTCCGGGTTTGGTGACCTCACTTCCGGGTTTGCTGACCTCACTTCCGGGTTTGCTGGCATCACTTCCGGGTTTAGTGACGTCACTTCCGGGTTTGGTGACCTCACTTCCGGGTGTGGTGACCTCACTTCCGGGTTTGCTGACCTCACTTCCGGGTGTGGTGACCTCACTTCCGGGTGTGGTGACCTCACTTCCGGGTTTGCTGACCTCACTTCCGGGTTTGCTGAAGTCACTTCTGGGTCTGCTGAAGTCACTTCTGGGTTTGCAGACCTGAGTTCCGAATTAGCAGACCTCACTTTCCTGGTCTGCTTACCTCACTTCCGGGTATGCTGACCTCACTTCCGGGTTTAGTGACGTCACTTCCGGGTGTGGTGACCTCACTTCCGGGTTTAGTGACGTCACTTCCGGGTTTGGTGACCTCACTTCCGGGTTTGGTGACCTCACTTCCGGGTGTGGTGACCTCACTTCCGGGTTTAGTGACGTCACTTCCGGGTTTGGTGACCTCACTTCCGGGTTTGGTGACCTCACTTCCGGGTGTGGTGACCTCACTTCCGGGTTTTGTGACGTCACTTCCGGGTTTGGTGACCTCACTTCCGGGTTTGCTGACCTCACTTCCGGGTTTGCTGACCTCACTTCCGGGTTTAGTGACGTCACTTCCGGGTTTGCTGACCTCACTTCCGGGTTTAGTGACGTCACTTCCGGGTTTGGTTACCTCACTTCCGGGTGTGGTGACCTCACTTCCGGGTTTGGTGACCTCACTTCCGGGTTTGCTGACCTCACTTCCGGGTTTAGTGACGTCACTTCCGGGTTTGGTGACCTCACTTCCGGGTTTGCTGACCTCACTTCCGGGTTTGCTGGCATCACTTCCGGGTTTAGTGACGTCACTTCCGGGTTTGGTGACCTCACTTCCGGGTGTGGTGACCTCACTTCCGGGTTTGCTGACCTCACTTCCGGGTTTGCTGACCTCACTTCCGGGTGTGGTGACCTCACTTCCGGGTTTGCTGACCTCACTTCCGGGTTTTCTGACCTCACTTCCGGGTTTAGTGACGTCACTTCCGGGTTTGCTGACCTCACTTCCGGGTTTAGTGACGTCACTTCCGGGTTTGGTTACCTCACTTCCGGGTGTGGTGACCTCACTTCCGGGTTTGGTGACCTCACTTCCGGGTTTGCTGACCTCACTTCCGGGTTTAGTGACGTCACTTCCGGGTTTGGTGACCTCACTTCCGGGTTTGCTGACCTCACTTCCGGGTTTGCTGGCATCACTTCCGGGTTTAGTGACGTCACTTCCGGGTTTGGTGACCTCACTTCCGGGTGTGGTGACCTCACTTCCGGGTTTGCTGACCTCACTTCCGGGTGTGGTGACCTCACTTCCGGGTGTGGTGACCTCACTTCCGGGTTTGCTGACCTCACTTCCGGGTTTGCTGAAGTCACTTCTGGGTCTGCTGAAGTCACTTCTGGGTTTGCAGACCTGAGTTCCGAATTAGCAGACCTCACTTTCCTGGTCTGCTTACCTCACTTCCGGGTATGCTGACCTCACTTCCGGGTTTAGTGACGTCACTTCCGGGTGTGGTGACCTCACTTCCGGGTTTAGTGACGTCACTTCCGGGTTTGGTGACCTCACTTCCGGGTTTGGTGACCTCACTTCCGGGTGTGGTGACCTCACTTCCGGGTTTAGTGACGTCACTTCCGGGTTTGGTGACCTCACTTCCGGGTTTGGTGACCTCACTTCCGGGTGTGGTGACCTCACTTCCGGGTTTTGTGACGTCACTTCCGGGTTTGGTGACCTCACTTCCGGGTTTGCTGACCTCACTTCCGGGTTTGCTGACCTCACTTCCGGGTTTAGTGACGTCACTTCCGGGTTTGCTGACCTCACTTCCGGGTTTAGTGACGTCACTTCCGGGTTTGGTTACCTCACTTCCGGGTGTGGTGACCTCACTTCCGGGTTTGGTGACCTCACTTCCGGGTTTGCTGACCTCACTTCCGGGTTTAGTGACGTCACTTCCGGGTTTGGTGACCTCACTTCCGGGTTTGCTGACCTCACTTCCGGGTTTGCTGGCATCACTTCCGGGTTTAGTGACGTCACTTCCGGGTTTGGTGACCTCACTTCCGGGTGTGGTGACCTCACTTCCGGGTTTGCTGACCTCACTTCCGGGTTTGCTGACCTCACTTCCGGGTGTGGTGACCTCACTTCCGGGTTTGCTGACCTCACTTCCGGGTTTGCTGAAGTCACTTCTGGGTCTGCTGAAGTCTCTTCTGGGTTTGCAGACCTGAGTTCCGAATTAGCAGACCTCACTTTCCTGGTCTGCTTACCTCACTTCCGGGTTTGCTGGCATCACTTCCGGGTTTAGTGACGTCACTTCCGGGTTTGGAGACCTCACTTCCGGGTTTGGTGACCTCACTTCCGGGTGTGGTGACCTCACTTCCGGGTTTTGTGACGTCACTTCCGGGTTTGGTGACCTCACTTCCGGGTTTGCTGACCTCACTTCCGGGTTTGCTGACCTCACTTCCGGGTTTGCTGAAGTCACTTCGGGGTCTGCTGAAGTCACTTCTGGGTTTGCTGACCTCACTTCCGGGTTTTGTGACGTCACTTCCGGGTTTGGTGACCTCACTTCCGGGTGTGGTGACCTCACTTCCGGGTTTGCTGACCTCACTTCCGGGTGTGGTGACCTCACTTCCGGGTTTGCTGACCTCACTTCCGGGTTTGCTGACATCACTTTCGGGTTTAGTGACGTCACTTCCGGGTTTGGTGACCTCACTTCCGGGTGTGGTGACCTCACTTCCGGGTGTGGTGACCTCACTTCCGGGTTTGGTGACCTCACTTCCGGGTGTGGTGACCTCACTTCCGGGTTTGCTGACCTCACTTCCGGGTTTGCTGACCTCACTTCTGGGTTTAGTGACGTCGCTTCCAGGTTTGCTGACCTCACTTCCGGGTTTAGTGACGGCACTTCTGGGTTTGGTTACCTCACTTCCGGGTGTGGTGACCTCACTTCCGGGTTTGGTGACCTCCCTTCCGGGTTTGCTGACCTCACTTCCGGGTTTGCTGAAGTCACTTCTGGGTCTGCTGAAGTCACTTCTGGGTTTGCTGACCTCACTTCCGGGTTTAGTGACGTCACTTCCGGGTTTGGTGACCTCACTTCCGGGTTTGCTGACCTCACATCCGGGTTTGCTGACCTCACTTCCGGGTGTGGTGACCTCACTTCCGGGTTTGCTGACCTCACTTCCGGGTTTGCTGACCTCACTTCCGGGTTTAGTGACGTCACTTCCGGGTTTGCTGACCTCACTTCCGGGTTTAGTGACGTCACTTCCGGGTTTGGTTACCTCACTTCCGGGTGTGGTGACCTCACTTCCGGGTTTGGTGACCTCACTTCCGGGTTTGCTGACCTCACTTCCGGGTTTAGTGACGTCACTTCCGGGTTTGGTGACCTCACTTCCGGGTTTGCTGACCTCACTTCCGGGTGTGGTGACCTCACTTCCGGGTTTGCTGACCTCACTTCCGGGTTTGCTGACCTCACTTCCGGGTTTAGTGACGTCACTTCCGGGTTTGCTGACCTCACTTCCGGGTTTAGTGACGTCACTTCCGGGTTTGGTTACCTCACTTCCGGGTGTGGTGACCTCACTTCCGGGTTTGGTGACCTCACTTCCGGGTGTGGTGACCTCACTTCCGGGTTTTGTGACGTCACTTCCGGGTTTGGTGACCTCACTTCCGTGTGTGGTGACCTCACTTCCGGGTTTGCTGACCTCACTTCCGGGTGTGGTGACCTCACTTCCGGGTTTGCTGACCTCACTTCCGGGTTTGCTGACATCACTTTCGGGTTTAGTGACGTCACTTCCGGGTTTGGTGACCTCACTTCCGGGTTTGGTTACCTCACTTCCGGGTGTGGTGACCTCACTTCCGGGTTTGGTGACCTCACTTCCGGGTGTGGTGACCTCACTTCCGGGTTTAGTGACGTCACTTCCGGGTTTGCTGACCTCACTTCCGGGTTTGCTGAAGTCACTTCTGGGTCTGCTGAAGTCACTTCTGGGTTTGCTGACCTCACTTCCGGGTTTAGTGACGTCACTTCCGGGTTTGGTGACCTCACTTCCGGGTTTGCTGACCTCACTTCCGGGTGTGGTGACCTCACTTCCGGGTTTGCTGACCTCACTTCCGGGTTTTCTGACCTCACTTCCGGGTTTAGTGACGTCACTTCCGGGTTTGCTGACCTCACTTCCGGGTTTAGTGACGTCACTTCCGGGTTTGGTTACCTCACTTCCGGGTGTGGTGACCTCACTTCCGGGTTTGGTGACCTCACTTCCGGGTTTGCTGACCTCACTTCCGGGTTTAGTGACGTCACTTCCGGGTTTGGTGACCTCACTTCCGGGTTTGCTGACCTCACTTCCGGGTGTGGTGACCTCACTTCCGGGTTTGCTGGCATCACTTCCGGGTTTAGTGACGTCACTTCCGGGTTTGGTGACCTCACTTCCGGGTGTGGTGACCTCACTTCCGGGTTTGCTGACCTCACTTCCGGGTGTGGTGACCTCACTTCCGGGTGTGGTGACCTCACTTCCGGGTTTGCTGACCTCACTTCCGGGTTTGCTGAAGTCACTTCTGGGTCTGCTGAAGTCACTTCTGGGTTTGCAGACCTGAGTTCCGAATTAGCAGACCTCACTTTCCTGGTCTGCTTACCTCACTTCCGGGTATGCTGACCTCACTTCCGGGTTTAGTGACGTCACTTCCGGGTGTGGTGACCTCACTTCCGGGTTTAGTGACGTCACTTCCGGGTTTGGTGACCTCACTTCCGGGTTTGGTGACCTCACTTCCGGGTGTGGTGACCTCACTTCCGGGTTTAGTGACGTCACTTCCGGGTTTGGTGACCTCACTTCCGGGTTTGGTGACCTCACTTCCGGGTGTGGTGACCTCACTTCCGGGTTTTGTGACGTCACTTCCGGGTTTGGTGACCTCACTTCCGGGTTTGCTGACCTCACTTCCGGGTTTGCTGACCTCACTTCCGGGTTTAGTGACGTCACTTCCGGGTTTGCTGACCTCACTTCCGGGTTTAGTGACGTCACTTCCGGGTTTGGTTACCTCACTTCCGGGTGTGGTGACCTCACTTCCGGGTTTGGTGACCTCACTTCCGGGTTTGCTGACCTCACTTCCGGGTTTAGTGACGTCACTTCCGGGTTTGGTGACCTCACTTCCGGGTTTGCTGACCTCACTTCCGGGTTTGCTGGCATCACTTCCGGGTTTAGTGACGTCACTTCCGGGTTTGGTGACCTCACTTCCGGGTGTGGTGACCTCACTTCCGGGTTTGCTGACCTCACTTCCGGGTGTGGTGACCTCACTTCCGGGTGTGGTGACCTCACTTCCGGGTTTGCTGACCTCACTTCCGGGTTTGCTGAAGTCACTTCTGGGTCTGCTGAAGTCTCTTCTGGGTTTGCAGACCTGAGTTCCGAATTAGCAGACCTCACTTTCCTGGTCTGCTTACCTCACTTCCGGGTTTGCTGGCATCACTTCCGGGTTTAGTGACGTCACTTCCGGGTTTGGAGACCTCACTTCCGGGTTTGGTGACCTCACTTCCGGGTGTGGTGACCTCACTTCCGGGTTTTGTGACGTCACTTCCGGGTTTGGTGACCTCACTTCCGGGTTTACTGACCTCACTTCCGGGTTTGCTGACCTCACTTCCGGGTTTGCTGAAGTCACTTCGGGGTCTGCTGAAGTCACTTCTGGGTTTGCTGACCTCACTTCCGGGTTTTGTGACGTCACTTCCGGGTTTGGTGACCTCACTTCCGGGTGTGGTGACCTCACTTCCGGGTTTGCTGACCTCACTTCCGGGTGTGGTGACCTCACTTCCGGGTTTGCTGACCTCACTTCCGGGTTTGCTGACATCACTTTCGGGTTTAGTGACGTCACTTCCGGGTTTGGTGACCTCACTTCCGGGTGTGGTGACCTCACTTCCGGGTGTGGTGACCTCACTTCCGGGTTTGGTGACCTCACTTCCGGGTGTGGTGACCTCACTTCCGGGTTTGCTGACCTCACTTCTGGGTTTGCTGACCTCACTTCTGGGTTTAGTGACGTCGCTTCCAGGTTTGCTGACCTCACTTCCGGGTTTAGTGACGGCACTTCTGGGTTTGGTTACCTCACTTCCGGGTGTGGTGACCTCACTTCCGGGTTTGGTGACCTCCCTTCCGGGTTTGCTGACCTCACTTCCGGGTTTGCTGAAGTCACTTCTGGGTCTGCTGAAGTCACTTCTGGGTTTGCTGACCTCACTTCCGGGTTTAGTGACGTCACTTCCGGGTTTGGTGACCTCACTTCCGGGTTTGCTGACCTCACATCCGGGTTTGCTGACCTCACTTCCGGGTGTGGTGACCTCACTTCCGGGTTTGCTGACCTCACTTCCGGGTTTGCTGACCTCACTTCCGGGTTTAGTGACGTCACTTCCGGGTTTGCTGACCTCACTTCCGGGTTTAGTGACGTCACTTCCGGGTTTGGTTACCTCACTTCCGGGTGTGGTGACCTCACTTCCGGGTTTGGTGACCTCACTTCCGGGTTTGCTGACCTCACTTCCGGGTTTAGTGACGTCACTTCCGGGTTTGGTGACCTCACTTCCGGGTTTGCTGACCTCACTTCCGGGTGTGGTGACCTCACTTCCGGGTTTGCTGACCTCACTTCCGGGTTTGCTGACCTCACTTCCGGGTTTAGTGACGTCACTTCCGGGTTTGCTGACCTCACTTCCGGGTTTAGTGACGTCACTTCCGGGTTTGGTTACCTCACTTCCGGGTGTGGTGACCTCACTTCCGGGTTTGGTGACCTCACTTCCGGGTTTGCTGACCTCACTTCCGGGTTTAGTGACGTCACTTCCGGGTTTGGTGACCTCACTTCCGGGTTTGCTGACCTCACTTCCGGGTTTGCTGGCATCACTTCCGGGTTTAGTGACGTCACTTCCGGGTTTGGTGACCTCACTTCCGGGTGTGGTGACCTCACTTCCGGGTTTGCTGACCTCACTTCCGGGTGTGGTGACCTCACTTCCGGGTGTGGTGACCTCACTTCCGGGTTTGCTGACCTCACTTCCGGGTTTGCTGAAGTCACTTCTGGGTCTGCTGAAGTCACTTCTGGGTTTGCAGACCTGAGTTCCGAATTAGCAGACCTCACTTTCCTGGTCTGCTTACCTCACTTCCGGGTATGCTGACCTCACTTCCGGGTTTAGTGACGTCACTTCCGGGTGTGGTGACCTCACTTCCGGGTTTAGTGACGTCACTTCCGGGTTTGGAGACCTCACTTCCGGGTTTGGTGACCTCACTTCCGGGTGTGGTGACCTCACTTCCGGGTTTTGTGACGTCACTTCCGGGTTTGGTGACCTCACTTCCGGGTTTGCTGACCTCACTTCCGGGTTTGCTGACCTCACTTCCGGGTTTGCTGAAGTCCCTTCGGGGTCTGCTGAAGTCACTTCTGGGTTTGCTGACCTCACTTCCGGGTTTTGTGACGTCACTTCCGGGTTTGGTGACCTCACTTCCGGGTGTGGTGACCTCACTTCCGGGTTTGCTGACCTCACTTCCGGGTTTGCTGACATCACTTTCGGGTTTAGTGACGTCACTTCCGGGTTTGGTGACCTCACTTCCGGGTGTGGTGACCTCACTTCCGGGTGTGGTGACCTCACTTCCGGGTTTGGTGACCTCACTTCCGGGTGTGGTGACCTCACTTCCGGGTTTGCTGACCTCACTTCCGGGTTTGCTGACCTCACTTCCGGGTTTAGTGACGTCACTTCCGGGTTTGCTGACCTCACTTCCGGGTTTAGTGACGGCACTTCTGGGTTTGGTTACCTCACTTCCGGGTGTGGTGACCTCACTTCCGGGTTTGGTGACCTCCCTTCCGGGTTTGCTGACCTCACTTCCGGGTTTAGTGACGTCACTTCCGGGTTTGCTGACCTCACTTCCGGGTTTGCTGAAGTCACTTCTGGGTCTGCTGAAGTCACTTCTGGGTTTGCAGACCTGAGTTCCGAATTAGCAGACCTCACTTTCCTGGTCTGCTTACCTCACTTCCGGGTATGCTGACCTCACTTCCGGGTTTAGTGACGTCACTTCCGGGTGTGGTGACCTCACTTCCGGGTTTAGTGACGTCACTTCCGGGTTTGGTGACCTCACTTCCGGGTTTGGTGACCTCACTTCCGGGTGTGGTGACCTCACTTCCGGGTTTTGTGACGTCACTTCCGGGTTTGGTGACCTCACTTCCGGGTTTGCTGACCTCACTTCCGGGTTTAGTGACGTCACTTCCGGGTTTGGTTACCTCACTTCCGGGTGTGGTGACCTCACTTCCGGGTTTGCTGACCTCACTTCCGGGTTTTGTGACATCACTTCCGGGTTTGGTGACCTCACTTCCGGGTGTGGTGACCTCACTTCCGGGTTTGCTGACCTCACTTCCGGGTGTGGTGACCTCACTTCCGGGTTTGCTGACCTCACTTCCGGGTTTGCTGACATCACTTTCGGGTTTAGTGACGTCACTTCCGGGTTTGGTGACCTCACTTCCGGGTGTGGTGACCTCACTTCCGGGTTTGGTGACCTCACTTCCGGGTGTGGTGACCTCACTTCCGGGTTTGCTGACCTCACTTCCGGGTTTGCTGACCTCACTTCCGGGTTTAGTGACGTCACTTCCGGGTTTGCTGACCTCACTTCCGGGTTTAGTGACGGCACTTCTGGGTTTGGTTACCTCACTTCCGGGTGTGGTGACCTCACTTCCGGGTTTGGTGACCTCCCTTCCGGGTTTGCTGACCTCACTTCCGGGTTTGGTGACCTCACTTCCGGGTTTGCTGACCTCACTTCCGGGTTTGCTGACATCACTTCCGGGTTTGCTGGCATCACTTCCGGGTTTAGTGATGTCACTTCCGGGTTTGGTGACCTCACTTCCGGGTGTGGTGACCTCACTTCCGGGTTTGGTGACGACACTTCCGGGTGTGGTGACCTCACTTCCGGGTTTAGTGACGTCACTTCCGGGTTTGGTGACCTCACTTCCGGGTTTGGTGACCTCACTTCCGGGTGTGGTGACCTCACTTCCGGGTGTGGTGACCTCACTTCCGGGTTTGCTGACCTCACTTCCGGGTTTGCTGACCTCACTTCCGGGTCTGCTGAAGTCACTTCTGGGTTTCCTGACCTCACTTCCGGGTTTAGTGACGTCACTTCCGGGTTTGGTGACCTCACTTCCGGGTGTGGTGACCTCACTTCCGGGTTTGCTGACCTCACTTCCGGGTGTGGTGACCTCACTTCCGGGTTTGCTGACCTCACTTCCGGGTTTGCTGACCTCACTTCCGGGTTTAGTGACGTCACTTCCGGGTTTGCAGACCTCACTTCCGGGTTTAGTGACGTCACTTCCGGGTTTGGTTACCTCACTTCCGGGTGTGGTGACCTCACTTCCGGGTTTGGTGACCTCACTTCCGGGTTTGGTGACCTCACTTCCGGGTTTAGTGACGTCACTTCCGGGTTTGGTGACCTCACTTCCGGGTCTGCTTACCTCACTTCCGGGTATGCTGACCTCACTTCCGGGTTTAGTGACGTCACTTCCGGGTGTGGTGACCTCACTTCCGGGTTTAGTGACGTCACTTCCGGGTTTGGTGACCTCACTTCCGGGTTTGGTGACCTCACTTCCGGGTGTGGTGACCTCACTTCCGGGTTTTGTGATGTCACTTCCGGGTTTGGTGACCTCACTTCCGGGTGTGGTGACCTCACTTCCGGGTTTGCTGACCTCACTTCCGGGTTTGCTGACCTCACTTCCGGGTTTAGTGACGTCACTTCCGGGTTTGCTGACCTCACTTCCGGGTTTAGTGACGTCACTTCCGGGTTTGGTTACCTCACTTCCGGGTGTGGTGACCTCACTCTTGGGTGTGGTGACCTCACTTCCGGGTTTGCTGACCTCACTTCCGGGTTTAGTGACGTCACTTCCGGGTTTGGTGACCTCACTTCCGGGTGTGGTGACCTCACTTCCGGGTTTGCTGACCTCACTTCCGGGTTTGCTGAAGTCACTTCTGGGTCTGCTGAAGTCACTTCTGGGTTTGCAGACCTGAGTTCCGAATTAGCAGACCTCACTTTCCTGGTCTGCTTACCTCACTTCCGGGTATGCTGACCTCACTTCCGGGTTTAGTGACGTCACTTCCGGGTGTGGTGACCTCACTTCCGGGTTTAGTGACGTCACTTCCGGGTTTGGAGACCTCACTTCCGGGTTTGGTGACCTCACTTCCGGGTGTGGTGACCTCACTTCCGGGTTTTGTGACGTCTCTTCCGGGTTTGGTGACCTCACTTCCGGGTTTGCTGACCTCACTTCCGGGTTTGCTGACCTCACTTCCGGGTTTGCTGAAGTCACTTCTGGGTCTGCTGAAGTCACTTCTGGGTTTGCTGACCTCACTTCCGGGTTTTGTGACGTCACTTCCGGGTTTGGTGACCTCACTTCCGGGTGTGGTGACCTCACTTCCGGGTTTGCTGACCTCACTTCCGGGTGTGGTGACCTCACTTCCGGGTTTGCTGACCTCACTTCCGGGTTTGCTGACATCACTTTCGGGTTTAGTGACGTCACTTCCGGGTTTGGTGACCTCACTTCCGGGTGTGGTGACCTCACTTCCGGGTGTGGTGACCTCACTTCCGGGTTTGGTGACCTCACTTCCGGGTGTGGTGACCTCACTTCCGGGTTTGCTGACCTCACTTCCGGGTTTGCTGACCTCACTTCCGGGTTTAGTGACGTCACTTCCGGGTTTGCTGACCTCACTTCCGGGTTTAGTGACGTCACTTCTGGGTTTGGTTACCTCACTTCCGGGTGTGGTGACCTCACTTCCGGGTTTGGTGACCTCCCTTCCGGGTTTGCTGACCTCACTTCCGGGTTTAGTGACGTCACTTCCGGGTTTGCTGACCTCACTTCCGGGTTTGCTGAAGTCACTTCTGGGTCTGCTGATGTCACTTCTGGGTTTGCTGACCTCACTTCCGGGTTTAGTGACGTCACTTCCGGGTTTGGTGACCTCACTTCCGGGTTTGCTGACCTCACATCCGGGTTTGCTGACCTCACTTCCGGGTGTGGTGACCTCACTTCCGGGTTTGCTGACCTCACTTCCGGGTTTGCTGACCTCACTTCCGGGTTTAGTGACGTCACTTCCGGGTTTGCTGACCTCACTTCCGGGTTTAGTGACGTCACTTCCGGGTTTGGTTACCTCACTTCCGGGTGTGGTGACCTCACTTCCGGGTTTGGTGACCTCACTTCCGGGTTTGCTGACCTCACTTCCGGGTTTAGTGACGTCACTTCCGGGTTTGGTGACCTCACTTCCGGGTTTGCTGACCTCACTTCCGGGTTTGCTGGCATCACTTCCGGGTTTAGTGACGTCACTTCCGGGTTTGGTGACCTCACTTCCGGGTGTGGTGACCTCACTTCCGGGTTTGCTGACCTCACTTCCGGGTGTGGTGACCTCACTTCCGGGTGTGGTGACCTCACTTCCGGGTTTGCTGACCTCACTTCCGGGTTTGCTGAAGTCACTTCTGGGTCTGCTGAAGTCACTTCTGGGTTTGCAGACCTGAGTTCCGAATTAGCAGACCTCACTTTCCTGGTCTGCTTACCTCACTTCCGGGTATGCTGACCTCACTTCCGGGTTTAGTGACGTCACTTCCGGGTGTGGTGACCTCACTTCCGGGTTTAGTGACGTCACTTCCGGGTTTGGTGACCTCACTTCCGGGTGTGGTGACCTCACTTCCGGGTGTGGTGACCTCACTTCCGGGTTTTGTGACGTCACTTCCGGGTTTGGTGACCTCACTTCCGGGTTTGCTGACCTCACTTACGGGTTTGCTGACCTCACTTCCGGGTTTGCTGAAGTCACTTCTGGGTCTGCTGAAGTCACTTCTGGGTTTGCTGACCTCACTTCCGGGTTTTGTGACGTCACTTCCGGGTTTGGTGACCTCACTTCCGGGTGTGGTGACCTCACTTCCGGGTTTGCTGACCTCACTTCCGGGTGTGGTGACCTCACTTCCGGGTTTGCTGACCTCACTTCCGGGTTTGCTGACATCACTTTCGGGTTTAGTGACGTCACTTCCGGGTTTGGTGACCTCACTTCCGGGTGTGGTGACCTCACTTCCGGGTGTGGTGACCTCACTTCCGGGTTTGGTGACCTCACTTCCGGGTGTGGTGACCTCACTTCCGGGTTTGCTGACCTCACTTCCGGGTTTGCTGACCTCACTTCCGGGTTTAGTGACGTCACTTCCGGGTTTGCTGACCTCACTTCCGGGTTTAGTGACGTCACTTCTGGGTTTGGTTACCTCACTTCCGGGTGTGGTGACCTCACTTCCGGGTTTGGTGACCTCCCTTCCGGGTTTGCTGACCTCACTTCCGGGTTTAGTGACGTCACTTCCGGGTTTGGTGACCTCACTTCCGGGTTTGCTGACCTCACTTCCGGGTTTGCTGGCATCACTTCCGGGTTTAGTGACGTCAATTCCGGGTTTGGTGACCTCACTTCCGGGTTTAGTGACGTCACTTCCGGGTTTAGTGACGTCACTTCCGGGTTTGCTGACCTCACTTCCGGGTTTGCTGACCTCACTTCCGGGTTTGCTGAAGTCACTTCTGGGTCTGCTGAAGTCACTTCTGGGTTTGCTGACCTCACTTCCGGGTTTAGTGACGTCACTTCCGGGTTTGCTGACCTCACTTCCGGGTGTGGTGACCTCACTTCCGGGTTTGCTGACCTCACTTCCGGGTGTGGTGACCTCACTTCCGGGTTTGCTGACCTCACTTCCGGGCTTGCTGACCTCACTTCCGGGTTTAGTGACGTCACTTCCGGGTTTGCTGACCTCACTTCCGGGTTTAGTGACGTCACTTCCGGGTTTAGTGACGTCACTTCCGGGTTTGGTGACCTCACTTCCGGGTTTGGTGACCTCACTTCCGGGTGTGGTGACCTCACTTCCGGGTTTAGTGACGTCACTTCCGGGTTTGCTGACCTCACTTCCGGGTTTGCTGACCTCACTTCCGGGTTTGCTGAAGTCACTTCTGGGTCTGCTGAAGTCACTTCTGGGTTTTCTGACCTCACTTCCGGGTTTAGTGACGTCACTTCCGGGTTTGGTGACCTCACTTCCGGGTGTGGTGACCTCACTTCCGGGTTTGCTGACCTCACTTCCGGGTGTGGTGACCTCACTTCCGGGTTTGCTGACCTCACTTCCGGGTTTGCTGACCTCACTTCCGGGTTTAGTGACGTCACTTCCGGGTTTGCTGACCTCACTTCCGGGTTTAGTGACGTCACTTCCGGGTTTGGTTACCTCACTTCCGGGTGTGGTGACCTCACTTCCGGGTTTGGTGACCTCACTTCCGGGTTTGCTGACCTCACTTCCGGGTTTAGTGACGTCACTTCCGGGTTTGGTGACCTCACTTCCGGGTCTGCTTACCTCACTTCCGGGTATGCTGACCTCACTTCCGGGTTTAGTGACGTCACTTCCGGGTGTGGTGACCTCACTTCCGGGTTTAGTGACGTCACTTCCGGGTTTGGTGACCTCACTTCCGGGTTTGGTGACCTCACTTCCGGGTTTTGTGACGTCACTTCCGGGTTTGGTGACCTCACTTCCGGGTTTGCTGACCTCACTTCCGGGTTTGCTGAAGTCACTTCTGGGTCTGCTGAAGTCACTTCTGGGTTTGCTGACCTCACTTCCGGGTTTTGTGACGTCACTTCCGGGTTTGGTGACCTCACTTCCGGGTGTGGTGACCTCACTTCCGGGTTTGCTGACCTCACTTCCGGGTGTGGTGACCTCACTTCCGGGTTTGCTGACCTCACTTCCGGGTTTGCTGACATCACTTTCGGGTTTAGTGACGTCACTTCCGGGTTTGGTGACCTCACTTCCGGGTGTGGTGACCTCACTTCCGGGTGTGGTGACCTCACTTCCGGGTTTGGTGACCTCACTTCCGGGTGTGGTGACCTCACTTCCGGGTTTGCTGACCTCACTTCCGGGTTTGCTGACCTCACTTCCGGGTTTAGTGACCTCACTTCCGGGTTTGCTGACCTCACTTCCGGGTTTAGTGACGTCACTTCCGGGTTTGGTGACCTCACTTCCGGGTTTAGTGACCTCACTACCGGGTTTGCTGACCTCACTTCCGGGTGTGGTGACCTCACTTACGGGTTTGCTGACCTCACTTCCGGGTTTGCTGACATCACTTCCGGGTTTAGTGACGTCACTTCCGGGTTTGGTGACCTCACTTCCGGGTGTGGTGACCTCACTTCCGGGTGTGGTGACCTCACTTCCGGGTTTGCTGACCTCACTTCCGGGTTTGCTGAAGTCACTTCTGGGTCTGCTGAAGTCACTTCTGGGTTTGCAGACCTGAGTTCCGAATTAGCAGACCTCACTTTCCTGGTCTGCTTACCTCACTTCCGGGTTTGTTGACCTCACTTCCGGGTTTGGTGACCTCACTTCCGGGTTTGCTGACCTCACTTCCGGGTGTGGTGACCTCACTTCCGGGTTTGCTGACCTCACTTCCGGGTTTGCTGACATCACTTCCGGGTTTAGTGACGTCACTTCCGGGTTTGGTGACCGCACTTCCGGGTGTGGTGACCTCACTTCCGGGTTTAGTGACGTCACTTCCGGGTTTGGTGACCTCACTTCCGGGTTTAGTGACGTCACTTCCGGGTTTGGTGACCTCACTTCCGGGTTTGCTGACCTCACTTCCGGGTTTGCTGACCTCACTTCCGGGTTTAGTGACGTCACTTCCGGGTTTGGTGACCTCACTTCTGGGTGTGGTGACCTCACTTCCGGGTTTGCTGACATCACTTCCGGGTGTGGTGACCTCACTTCCGGGTTTGCTGACCTCACTTCCGGGTTTGCTGACATCACTTCCGGGTTTAGTGACGTCACTTCCGGGTGTGGTGACCTCACTTCCGGGTGTGGTGACCTCACTTCCGCGTTTGCTGACCTCACTTCCGGGTTTGCTGACCTCACTTCCGGGTGTGGTGACCTCACTTCCGGGTTTGCTGACCTCACTTCCGGGTTTGCTGAAGTCACTTCTGGGTCTGCTGAAGTCACTTCTGGGTTTGCAGACCTGAGTTCCGAATTAGCAGACCTCACTTTCCTGGTCTGCTTAGCTCACTACCGGGTTTGGTGACCTCACTTCCGGGTTTGCTGACCTCACTTCCGGGTGTGGTGACCTCACTTCCGGGTGTGGTGACCTCACTTCCGGGTGTGGTGACCTCACTTCCGGGTTTACTGACCTCACTTCCGGGTTTGCTGACCTCACTTCCGGGTTTAGTGACGTCACTTCCGGGTTTGGTGACCTCACTTCCGGGTGTGGTGACCTCACTTCCGGTTGTGGTGACGTCACTTCCGGGTATGCTGACCTCACTTCCGGGTTTAGTGACGTCACTTCCGGGTGTGGTGACCTCACTTCCGGGTGTGGTGACCTCACTTCCGGGTTTGGTGACCTCACTTCCGGGTTTGGTGACCTCACTTCCGGGTGTGGTGACCTCACTTCCGGGTTTGCTGACCTCACTTCCGGGTGTGGTGACCTCACTTCCGGGTTTGCTGACCTCACTTCCGGGTGTGGTGACCTCACTTCCGGGTTTGCTGACCTCACTTCCGGGTTTGCTGACATCACTTCCGGGTTTAGTGACGTCACTTCCGGGTTTGGTGACCTCACTTCCGGGTGTGGTGACCTCACTTCCGGGTGTGGTGACGTCACTTCCGGGTATGCTGACCTCACTTCCGGGTTTAGTGACGTCACTTCCGGGTTTGGTGACCTCACTTCCGGGTGTGGTGACCTCACTTCCGGGTTTGGTGACCTCACTTCCGGGTGTGGTGACGTCACTTCCGGGTGTGGTGACCTCACTTCCGGGTTTGCTGACCTCACTTCCGGGTTTGCTGAAGTCACTTCCGGGTGTGGTGACGTCACTTCCGGGTATGCTGACCTCACTTCCGGGTTTAGTGACGTCACTTCCGGGTTTGGTGACCTCACTTCCGGGTTTGGTGACCTCACTTCCGGGTGTGGTGACCTCACTTCCGGGTGTGGTGACCTCACTTCCGGGTTTGGTGACCTCACTTCCGGGTGTGGTGACCTCACTTCCGGGTTTGCTGACATCACTTCCGGGTGTGGTGACCTCACTTCCGGGTTTGCTGACCTCACTTCCGGGTTTGCTGACATCACTTTCGGGTTTAGTGACGTCACTTCCGGGTTTGGTGACCTCACTTCCGGGTGTGGTGACCTCACTTCCGGGTTTGGTTACCTCACTTCCGGGTTTTGTGACGTCACTTCCGGGTTTGGTGACCTCACTTCCGGGTTTGCTGACCTCACTTCCGGGTTTGCTGAAGTCACTTCTGGGTCTCCTGAAGTCACTTCTGGGTTTGCTGACCTCACTTCCGGGTTTTGTGACGTCACTTCCGGGTTTGGTGACCTCACTTCCGGGTGTGGTGACCTCACTTCCGGGTTTTGTGACCTCACTTCCGGGTTTTGTGACGTCACTTCCGGGTTTGGTGACGTCACTTCCGGGTGTGGTGACCTCACTTCCGGGTTTGCTGACCTCACTTCCGGGTTTGCTGAAGTCACTTCCGGGTGTGGTGACGTCACTTCCGGGTATGCTGACCTCACTTCCGGGTTTAGTGACGTCACTTCCGGGTTTGGTGACCTCACTTCCGGGTTTGGTGACCTCACTTCCGGGTGTGGTGACCTCACTTCCGGGTGTGGTGACCTCACTTCCGGGTTTGCTGACCTCACTTCCGGGTTTAGTGACGTCACTTCCGGGTTTGGTGACCTCACTTCCGGGTGTGGTGACCTCACTTCCGGGTTTGCTGACCTCACTTCCGGGTTTGCTGACCTCACTTCCGGGTTTAGTGACGTCACTTCCGGGTTTGGTGACCTCACTTCCGGGTGTGGTGACCTCACTTCCGGGTTTGGTGACCTCACTTCCGGGTGTGGTGACCTCACTTCCGGGTTTGCTGACATCACTTCCGGGTGTGGTGACCTCACTTCCGGGTTTGCTGACCTCACTTCCGGGTTTGCTGACATCACTTTCGGGTTTAGTGACGTCACTTCCGGGTTTGGTGACCTCACTTCCGGGTGTGGTGACCTCACTTCCGGGTTTGGTTACCTCACTTCCGGGTTTTGTGACGTCACTTCCGGGTTTGGTGACCTCACTTCCGGGTTTGCTGACCTCACTTCCGGGTTTGCTGAAGTCACTTCTGGGTCTCCTGAAGTCACTTCTGGGTTTGCTGACCTCACTTCCGGGTTTTGTGACGTCACTTCCGGGTTTGGTGACCTCACTTCCGGGTGTGGTGACCTCACTTCCGGGTTTTGTGACCTCACTTCCGGGTTTTGTGACGTCACTTCCGGGTTTGGTGACCTCACTTCCGGGTGTGGTGACCTCACTTCCGGGTTTGCTGACCTCACTTCCGGGTGTGGTGACCTCACTTCCGGGTTTGCTGACCTCACTTCCGGGTTTGCTGACATCACTTTCGGGTTTAGTGACGTCACTTCCGGGTTTGGTGACCTCACTTCCGGGTGTGGTGACCTCACTTCCGGGTGTGGTGACCTCACTTCCGGGTTTGGTGACCTCACTTCCGGGTGTGGTGACCTCACTTCCGGGTTTGCTGACCTCACTTCCGGGTTTGCTGACCTCACTTCCGGGTTTAGTGACCTCACTTCCGGGTTTGCTGACCTCACTTCCGGGTTTAGTGACGTCACTTCCAGGTTTGGTGACCTCACTTCCGGGTGTGGTGACCTCACTTCCGGGTTTGCTGACCTCACTTCCGGGTGTGGTGACCTCACTTACGGGTTTGCTGACCTCACTTCCGGGTTTGCTGACATCACTTCCGGGTTTAGTGACGTCACTTCCGGGTGTGGTGACCTCACTTCCGGGTTTGGTGACCTCACTTCCGGGTGTGGTGACCTCACTTCCGGGTTTGCTGACCTCACTTCCGGGTGTGGTGACCTCACTTCCGGGTTTGCTGACCTCACTTCCGGGTTTGCTGACATCACTTCCGGGTTTAGTGACGTCACTTCCGGGTTTGGTGACCTCACTTCCGGGTGTGGTGACCTCACTTCCGGGTGTGGTGACGTCACTTCCGGGTATGCTGACCTCACTTCCGGGTTTAGTGACGTCACTTCCGGGTTTGGTGACCTCACTTCCGGGTGTGGTGACCTCACTTCCGGGTTTGGTGACCTCACTTCCGGGTGTGGTGACGTCACTTCCGGGTGTGGTGACCTCACTTCCGGGTTTGCTGACCTCACTTCCGGGTTTGCTGACATCACTTCCGGGTGTGGTGACGTCACTTCCGGGTATGCTGACCTCACTTCCGGGTTTAGTGACGTCACTTCCGGGTTTGGTGACCTCACTTCCGGGTGTGGTGACCTCACTTCCGGGTTTGGTGACCTCACTTCCGGGTGTGGTGACCTCACTTCCGGGTTTGGTGACCTCACTTCCGGGTTTGCTGACCTCACTTCCGGGTTTAGTGACGTCACTTCCGGGTTTGGTGACCTCACTTCCGGGTGTGGTGACCTCACTTCCGGGTTTGCTGACCTCACTTCCGGGTTTGCTGACCTCACTTCCGGGTTTAGTGACGTCACTTCCGGGTTTGGTGACCTCACTTCCGGGTGTGGTGACCTCACTTCCGGGTTTGGTGACCTCACTTCCGGGTGTGGTGACCTCACTTCCGGGTTTGCTGACATCACTTCCGGGTGTGGTGACCTCACTTCCGGGTTTGCTGACCTCACTTCCGGGTTTGCTGACATCACTTTCGGGTTTAGTGACGTCACTTCCGGGTTTGGTGACCTCACTTCCGGGTGTGGTGACCTCACTTCCGGGTTTGGTTACCTCACTTCCGGGTTTTGTGACGTCACTTCCGGGTTTGGTGACCTCACTTCCGGGTTTGCTGACCTCACTTCCGGGTTTGCTGAAGTCACTTCTGGGTCTCCTGAAGTCACTTCTGGGTTTGCTGACCTCACTTCCGGGTTTTGTGACGTCACTTCCGGGTTTGGTGACCTCACTTCCGGGTGTGGTGACCTCACTTCCGGGTTTGCTGACCTCACTTCCGGGTGTGGTGAAGTCACTTCTGGGTCTGCTGAAGTCACTTCTGGGTTTGCAGACCTGAGTTCCGAATTAGCAGACCTCACTTTCCTGGTCTGCTTACCTCACTTCCGGGTATGCTGACCTCACTTCCGGGTTTAGTGACGTCACTTCCGGGTGTGGTGACCTCACTTCCGGGTTTAGTGACGTCACTTCCGGGTTTGGTGACCTCACTTCCGGGTTTGGTGACCTCACTTCCGGGTGTGGTGACCTCACTTCCGGGTTTTGTGACGTCACTTCCGGGTTTGGTGACCTCACTTCCGGGTTTGCTGACCTCACTTCCGGGTTTGCTGAAGTCACTTCTGGGTCTGCTGAAGTCACTTCTGGGTTTGCTGACCTCACTTCCGGGTTTTGTGACGTCACTTCCGGGTTTGGTGAACTCACTTCCGGGTGTGGTGACCTCACTTCCGGGTTTGCTGACCTCACTTCCGGGTGTGGTGACCTCACTTCCGGGTTTGCTGACCTCACTTCCGGGTTTGCTGACATCACTTTCGGGTTTAGTGACGTCACTTCCGGGTTTGGTGACCTCACTTCCGGGTGTGGTGACCTCACTTCCGGGTGTGGTGACCTCACTTCCGGGTTTGGTGACCTCACTTCCGGGTGTGGTGACCTCACTTCCGGGTTTGCTGACCTCACTTCCGGGTTTGCTGACCTCACTTCCGGGTTTAGTGACCTCACTTCCGGGTTTGCTGACCTCACTTCCGGGTTTAGTGACGTCACTTCCGGGTTTGGTGACCTCACTTCCGGGTTTAGTGACCTCACTACCGGGTTTGCTGACCTCACTTCCGGGTGTGGTGACCTCACTTACGGGTTTGCTGACCTCACTTCCGGGTGTGGTGACCTCACTTACGGGTTTGCTGACCTCACTTCCGGGTTTGCTGACATCACTTCCGGGTTTAGTGACGTCACTTCCGGGTTTGCTGACCTCACTTCCGGGTTTAGTGACCTCACTTCCGGGTTTGCTGACCTCACTTCCGGGTTTAGTGACGTCACTTCCGGGTTTGGTGACCTCACTTCCGGGTTTAGTGACCTCACTACCGGGTTTGCTGACCTCACTTCCGGGTGTGGTGACCTCACTTACGGGTTTGCTGACCTCACTTCCGGGTTTGCTGACATCACTTCCGGGTTTAGTGACGTCACTTCCGGGTTTGGTGACCTCACTTCCGGGTGTGGTGACCTCACTTCCGCGTTTGCTGACCTCACTTCCGGGTTTGCTGACCTCACTTCCGGGTGTGGTGACCTCACTTCCGGGTTTGCTGACCTCACTTCCGGGTTTGCTGAAGTCACTTCTGGGTCTGCTGAAGTCACTTCTGGGTTTGCAGACCTGAGTTCCGAATTAGCAGACCTCACTTTCCTGGTCTGCTTAGCTCACTTCCGGGTTTGCTGACATCACTTCCGGGTTTAGTGACGTCACTTCCGGGTTTGGTGACCTCACTTCCGGGTGTGGTGACCTCACTTCCGGTTGTGGTGACGTCACTTCCGGGTATGCTGACCTCACTTCCGGGTTTAGTGACGTCACTTCCGGGTGTGGTGACCTCACTTCCGGGTGTGGTGACCTCACTTCCGGGTTTGGTGACCTCACTTCCGGGTGTGGTGACCTCACTTCCGGGTTTGCTGACCTCACTTCCGGGTTTGCTGACCTCACTTCCGGGTGTGGTGACCTCACTTCCGGGTTTGCCTGACCTCACTTCCGGGTGTGGTGACCTCACTTCCGGGTTTGCTGACCTCACTTCCGGGTTTGCTGACATCACTTCCGGGTTTGGTGACCTCACTTCCGGGTGTGGTGACGTCACTTCCGGGTGTGGTGACCTCACTTCCGGGTTTGCTGACCTCACTTCCGGGTTTGCTGACATCACTTCCGGGTGTGGTGACGTCACTTCCGGGTATGCTGACCTCACTTCCGGGTTTAGTGACGTCACTTCCGGGTTTGGTGACCTCACTTCCGGGTGTGGTGACCTCACTTCCGGGTTTGGTGACCTCACTTCCGGGTGTGGTGACCTCACTTCCGGGTTTGGTGACCTCACTTCCGGGTTTAGTGACGTCACTTCCGGGTTTGGTGACCTCACTTCCGGGTGTGGTGACGTCACTTCCGGGTGTGGTGACCTCACTTCCGGGTTTGCTGACCTCACTTCCGGGTTTGCTGACATCACTTCCGGGTGTGGTGACGTCACTTCCGGGTATGCTGACCTCACTTCCGGGTTTAGTGACGTCACTTCCGGGTTTGGTGACCTCACTTCCGGGTGTGGTGACCTCACTTCCGGGTTTGGTGACCTCACTTCCGGGTGTGGTGACCTCACTTCCGGGTTTGGTGACCTCACTTCCGGGTTTGCTGACCTCACTTCCGGGTTTAGTGACGTCACTTCCGGGTTTGGTGACCTCACTTCCGGGTGTGGTGACCTCACTTCCGGGTTTGCTGACCTCACTTCCGGGTTTGCTGACCTCACTTCCGGGTTTAGTGACGTCACTTCCGGGTTTGGTGACCTCACTTCCGGGTGTGGTGACCTCACTTCCGGGTTTGGTGACCTCACTTCCGGGTGTGGTGACCTCACTTCCGGGTTTGCTGACATCACTTCCGGGTGTGGTGACCTCACTTCCGGGTTTGCTGACCTCACTTCCGGGTTTGCTGACATCACTTTCGGGTTTAGTGACGTCACTTCCGGGTTTGGTGACCTCACTTCCGGGTGTGGTGACCTCACTTCCGGGTTTGGTTACCTCACTTCCGGGTTTTGTGACGTCACTTCCGGGTTTGGTGACCTCACTTCCGGGTTTGCTGACCTCACTTCCGGGTTTGCTGAAGTCACTTCTGGGTCTCCTGAAGTCACTTCTGGGTTTGCTGACCTCACTTCCGGGTTTTGTGACGTCACTTCCGGGTTTGGTGACCTCACTTCCGGGTGTGGTGACCTCACTTCCGGGTTTGCTGACCTCACTTCCGGGTGTGGTGAAGTCACTTCTGGGTCTGCTGAAGTCACTTCTGGGTTTGCAGACCTGAGTTCCGAATTAGCAGACCTCACTTTCCTGGTCTGCTTACCTCACTTCCGGGTATGCTGACCTCACTTCCGGGTTTAGTGACGTCACTTCCGGGTGTGGTGACCTCACTTCCGGGTTTAGTGACGTCACTTCCGGGTTTGGTGACCTCACTTCCGGGTTTGGTGACCTCACTTCCGGGTGTGGTGACCTCACTTCCGGGTTTTGTGACGTCACTTCCGGGTTTGGTGACCTCACTTCCGGGTTTGCTGACCTCACTTCCGGGTTTGCTGAAGTCACTTCTGGGTCTGCTGAAGTCACTTCTGGGTTTGCTGACCTCACTTCCGGGTTTTGTGACGTCACTTCCGGGTTTGGTGAACTCACTTCCGGGTGTGGTGACCTCACTTCCGGGTTTGCTGACCTCACTTCCGGGTGTGGTGACCTCACTTCCGGGTTTGCTGACCTCACTTCCGGGTTTGCTGACATCACTTTCGGGTTTAGTGACGTCACTTCCGGGTTTGGTGACCTCACTTCCGGGTGTGGTGACCTCACTTCCGGGTGTGGTGACCTCACTTCCGGGTTTGGTGACCTCACTTCCGGGTGTGGTGACCTCACTTCCGGGTTTGCTGACCTCACTTCCGGGTTTGCTGACCTCACTTCCGGGTTTAGTGACCTCACTTCCGGGTTTGCTGACCTCACTTCCGGGTTTAGTGACGTCACTTCCGGGTTTGGTGACCTCACTTCCGGGTTTAGTGACCTCACTACCGGGTTTGCTGACCTCACTTCCGGGTGTGGTGACCTCACTTACGGGTTTGCTGACCTCACTTCCGGGTGTGGTGACCTCACTTACGGGTTTGCTGACCTCACTTCCGGGTTTGCTGACATCACTTCCGGGTTTAGTGACGTCACTTCCGGGTTTGCTGACCTCACTTCCGGGTTTAGTGACCTCACTTCCGGGTTTGCTGACCTCACTTCCGGGTTTAGTGACGTCACTTCCGGGTTTGGTGACCTCACTTCCGGGTTTAGTGACCTCACTACCGGGTTTGCTGACCTCACTTCCGGGTGTGGTGACCTCACTTACGGGTTTGCTGACCTCACTTCCGGGTTTGCTGACATCACTTCCGGGTTTAGTGACGTCACTTCCGGGTTTGGTGACCTCACTTCCGGGTGTGGTGACCTCACTTCCGCGTTTGCTGACCTCACTTCCGGGTTTGCTGACCTCACTTCCGGGTGTGGTGACCTCACTTCCGGGTTTGCTGACCTCACTTCCGGGTTTGCTGAAGTCACTTCTGGGTCTGCTGAAGTCACTTCTGGGTTTGCAGACCTGAGTTCCGAATTAGCAGACCTCACTTTCCTGGTCTGCTTAGCTCACTTCCGGGTTTGCTGACATCACTTCCGGGTTTAGTGACGTCACTTCCGGGTTTGGTGACCTCACTTCCGGGTGTGGTGACCTCACTTCCGGTTGTGGTGACGTCACTTCCGGGTATGCTGACCTCACTTCCGGGTTTAGTGACGTCACTTCCGGGTGTGGTGACCTCACTTCCGGGTGTGGTGACCTCACTTCCGGGTTTGGTGACCTCACTTCCGGGTTTGCTGACCTCACTTCCGGGTTTGCTGAAGTCACTTCTGGGTCTCCTGAAGTCACTTCTGGGTTTGCTGACCTCACTTCCGGGTTTTGTGACGTCACTTCCGGGTTTGGTGACCTCACTTCCGGGTGTGGTGACCTCACTTCCGGGTTTGCTGACCTCACTTCCGGGTGTGGTGAAGTCACTTCTGGGTCTGCTGAAGTCACTTCTGGGTTTGCAGACCTGAGTTCCGAATTAGCAGACCTCACTTTCCTGGTCTGCTTACCTCACTTCCGGGTATGCTGACCTCACTTCCGGGTTTAGTGACGTCACTTCCGGGTGTGGTGACCTCACTTCCGGGTTTAGTGACGTCACTTCCGGGTTTGGTGACCTCACTTCCGGGTTTGGTGACCTCACTTCCGGGTGTGGTGACCTCACTTCCGGGTTTTGTGACGTCACTTCCGGGTTTGGTGACCTCACTTCCGGGTTTGCTGACCTCACTTCCGGGTTTGCTGAAGTCACTTCTGGGTCTGCTGAAGTCACTTCTGGGTTTGCTGACCTCACTTCCGGGTTTTGTGACGTCACTTCCGGGTTTGGTGAACTCACTTCCGGGTGTGGTGACCTCACTTCCGGGTTTGCTGACCTCACTTCCGGGTGTGGTGACCTCACTTCCGGGTTTGCTGACCTCACTTCCGGGTTTGCTGACATCACTTTCGGGTTTAGTGACGTCACTTCCGGGTTTGGTGACCTCACTTCCGGGTGTGGTGACCTCACTTCCGGGTGTGGTGACCTCACTTCCGGGTTTGGTGACCTCACTTCCGGGTGTGGTGACCTCACTTCCGGGTTTGCTGACCTCACTTCCGGGTTTGCTGACCTCACTTCCGGGTTTAGTGACCTCACTTCCGGGTTTGCTGACCTCACTTCCGGGTTTAGTGACGTCACTTCCGGGTTTGGTGACCTCACTTCCGGGTTTAGTGACCTCACTACCGGGTTTGCTGACCTCACTTCCGGGTGTGGTGACCTCACTTACGGGTTTGCTGACCTCACTTCCGGGTGTGGTGACCTCACTTACGGGTTTGCTGACCTCACTTCCGGGTTTGCTGACATCACTTCCGGGTTTAGTGACGTCACTTCCGGGTTTGCTGACCTCACTTCCGGGTTTAGTGACCTCACTTCCGGGTTTGCTGACCTCACTTCCGGGTTTAGTGACGTCACTTCCGGGTTTGGTGACCTCACTTCCGGGTTTAGTGACCTCACTACCGGGTTTGCTGACCTCACTTCCGGGTGTGGTGACCTCACTTACGGGTTTGCTGACCTCACTTCCGGGTTTGCTGACATCACTTCCGGGTTTAGTGACGTCACTTCCGGGTTTGGTGACCTCACTTCCGGGTGTGGTGACCTCACTTCCGCGTTTGCTGACCTCACTTCCGGGTTTGCTGACCTCACTTCCGGGTGTGGTGACCTCACTTCCGGGTTTGCTGACCTCACTTCCGGGTTTGCTGAAGTCACTTCTGGGTCTGCTGAAGTCACTTCTGGGTTTGCAGACCTGAGTTCCGAATTAGCAGACCTCACTTTCCTGGTCTGCTTAGCTCACTTCCGGGTTTGCTGACATCACTTCCGGGTTTAGTGACGTCACTTCCGGGTTTGGTGACCTCACTTCCGGGTGTGGTGACCTCACTTCCGCGTTTGCTGACCTCACTTCCGGGTTTGCTGACCTCACTTCCGGGTGTGGTGACCTCACTTCCGGGTTTGCTGACCTCACTTCCGGGTTTGCTGAAGTCACTTCTGGGTCTGCTGAAGTCACTTCTGGGTTTGCAGACCTGAGTTCCGAATTAGCAGACCTCACTTTCCTGGTCTGCTTAGCTCACTTCCGGGTTTGCTGACATCACTTCCGGGTTTAGTGACGTCACTTCCGGGTTTGGTGACCTCACTTCCGGGTGTGGTGACCTCACTTCCGGTTGTGGTGACGTCACTTCCGGGTATGCTGACCTCACTTCCGGGTTTAGTGACGTCACTTCCGGGTGTGGTGACCTCACTTCCGGGTGTGGTGACCTCACTTCCGGGTTTGGTGACCTCACTTCCGGGTTTGCTGACCTCACTTCCGGGTTTGCTGAAGTCACTTCTGGGTCTCCTGAAGTCACTTCTGGGTTTGCTGACCTCACTTCCGGGTTTTGTGACGTCACTTCCGGGTTTGGTGACCTCACTTCCGGGTGTGGTGACCTCACTTCCGGGTTTGCTGACCTCACTTCCGGGTGTGGTGAAGTCACTTCTGGGTCTGCTGAAGTCACTTCTGGGTTTGCAGACCTGAGTTCCGAATTAGCAGACCTCACTTTCCTGGTCTGCTTACCTCACTTCCGGGTATGCTGACCTCACTTCCGGGTTTGCTGACATCACTTCCGGGTTTAGTGACGTCACTTCCGGGTTTGGTGACCTCACTTCCGGGTGTGGTGACCTCACTTCCGGTTGTGGTGACGTCACTTCCGGGTATGCTGACCTCACTTCCGGGTTTAGTGACGTCACTTCCGGGTGTGGTGACCTCACTTCCGGGTGTGGTGACCTCACTTCCGGGTTTGGT
Source organism: Coturnix japonica (assembly GCF_054131305.1). Classification (NCBI taxonomy): domain Eukaryota; kingdom Metazoa; phylum Chordata; class Aves; order Galliformes; family Phasianidae; genus Coturnix; species Coturnix japonica. Next base: position 41,336 of record NW_028189037.1, on the reverse strand, counting down.
GACCTCACTTCCGGGTTTGCTGACCTCACTTCCGGGTTTGCTGACCTCACTTCCGGGTTTGCTGACCTCACTTCCGGGTGTGGTGACCTCACTTCCGGGTTTGCCTGACCTCACTTCCGGGTGTGGTGACCTCACTTCCGGGTTTGCTGACCTCACTTCCGGGTTTGCTGACATCACTTCCGGGTTTGGTGACCTCACTTCCGGGTGTGGTGACGTCACTTCCGGGTGTGGTGACCTCACTTCCGGGTTTGCTGACCTCACTTCCGGGTTTGCTGACATCACTTCCGGGTGTGGTGACGTCACTTCCGGGTATGCTGACCTCACTTCCGGGTTTAGTGACGTCACTTCCGGGTTTGGTGACCTCACTTCCGGGTGTGGTGACCTCACTTCCGGGTTTGCTGACCTCACTTCCGGGTTTGCTGACCTCACTTCCGGGTTTAGTGACGTCACTTCCGGGTTTGGTGACCTCACTTCCGGGTGTGGTGACCTCACTTCCGGGTTTGGTGACCTCACTTCCGGGTGTGGTGACCTCACTTCCGGGTTTGCTGACATCACTTCCGGGTGTGGTGACCTCACTTCCGGGTTTGCTGACCTCACTTCCGGGTTTGCTGACATCACTTTCGGGTTTAGTGACATCACTTCCGGGTTTGGTGACCTCACTTCCGGGTGTGGTGACCTCACTTCCGGGTTTGGTTACCTCACTTCCGGGTTTTGTGACGTCACTTCCGGGTTTGGTGACCTCACTTCCGGGTTTGCTGACCTCACTTCCGGGTTTGCTGAAGTCACTTCTGGGTCTCCTGAAGTCACTTCTGGGTTTGCTGACCTCACTTCCGGGTTTTGTGACGTCACTTCCGGGTTTGGTGACCTCACTTCCGGGTGTGGTGACCTCACTTCCGGGTTTGCTGACCTCACTTCCGGGTGTGGTGACCTCACTTCCGGGTTTGCTGACCTCACTTCCGGGTTTGCTGACATCACTTTCGGGTTAAGTGACGTCACTTCCGGGTTTGGTGACCTCACTTCCGGGTGTGGTGACCTCACTTCCGGGTGTGGTGACCTCACTTCCGGGTTTGGTGACCTCACTTCCGGGTGTGGTGACCTCACTTCCGGGTTTGCTGACCTCACTTCCGGGTTTGCTGACCTCACTTCCGGGTTTAGTGACGTCACTTCCGGGTTTGCTGACCTCACTTCCGGGTTTAGTGACGTCACTTCTGGGTTTGGTTACCTCACTTCCGGGTGTGGTGACCTCACTTCCGGGTTTGGTGACCTCCCTTCCGGGTTTGCTGACCTCACTTCCGGGTTTAGTGACGTCACTTCCGGGTTTGGTGACCTCACTTCCGGGTTTAGTGACGTCACTTCCGGGTTTGGTGACCTCAATTCCCGGTTTGGTGACCTCACTTCCGGGTGTGGTGACCTCACTTCCGGGTTTAGTGACGTCACTTCCGGGTTTGCTGACCTCACTTCCGGGTTTGCTGAAGTCACTTCTGGGTCTGCTGAAGTCACTTCTGGGTTTGCTGACCTCACTTCCGGGTTTAGTGACGTCACTTCCGGGTTTGGTGACCTCACTTCCGGGTTTGCTGACCTCACTTCCGGGTTTGCTGACCTCACTTCCGGGTGTGGTGACCTCACTTCCGGGTTTGCTGACCTCACTTCCGGGTTTGCTGACCTCACTTCCGGGTTTAGTGACGTCACTTCCGGGTTTGCTGACCTCACTTCCGGGTTTAGTGGCGTCACTTCCGGGTTTGGTTACCTCACTTCCGGGTGTGGTGACCTCACTTCCGGGTTTGGTGACCTCACTTCCGGGTTTGCTGACCTCACTTCCGGGTTTAGTGACGTCACTTCCGGGTTTGGTGACCTCACTTCCGGGTTTGCTGACCTCACTTCCGGGTTTAGTGACGTCACTTCCGGGTTTGGTGACCTCACTTCCGGGTGTGGTGACCTCACTTCCGGGTTTGCTGACCTCACTTCCGGGTTTGCTGACCTCACTTCCGGGTTTGCTGAAGTCACTTCTGGGTCTGCTGAAGTCACTTCTGGGTTTGCTGACCTCACTTCCGGGTTTTGTGACGTCACTTCCGGGTTTGGTGACCTCACTTCCGGGTGTGGTGACCTCACTTCCGGGTTTGCTGACCTCACTTCTGGGTGTGGTGACCTCACTTCCGGGTTTGGTGACCTCACTTCCGGGTGTGGTGACCTCACTTCCGGGTTTGCTGACCTCACTTCCGGGTGTGGTGACCTCACTTCCGGGTTTGCTGACCTCACTTCCGGGTTTGCTGACATCACTTTCGGGTTTAGTGACGTCACTTCCGGGTTTGGTGACCTCACTTCCGGGTGTGGTGACCTCACTTCCGGGTGTGGTGACCTCACTTCCGGGTGTGGTGACCTCACTTCCGGGTGTGGTGACCTCACTTCCGGGTTTGGTGACCTCACTTCCGGGTGTGGTGACCTCACTTCCGGGTTTGCTGACCTCACTTCCGGGTTTAGTGACGTCACTTCCGGGTTTGCTGACCTCACTTCCGGGTTTAGTGACGTCACTTCTGGGTTTGGTTACCTCACTTCCGGGTGTGGTGACCTCACTTCCGGGTTTGGTGACCTCCCTTCCGGGTTTGCTGACCTCACTTCCGGGTTTAGTGACGTCACTTCCGGGTTTGGTGACCTCACTTCCGGGTTTAGTGACGTCACTTCCGGGTTTGGTGACCTCACTTCCCGGTTTGGTGACCTCACTTCCGGGTGTGGTGACCTCACTTCCGGGTTTAGTGACGTCACTTCCGGGTTTGCTGACCTCACTTCCGGGTTTGCTGAAGTCACTTCTGGGTCTGCTGAAGTCACTTCTGGGTTTGCTGACCTCACTTCCGGGTTTAGTGACGTCACTTCCGGGTTTGGTGACCTCACTTCCGGGTTTGCTGACCTCACTTCCGGGTTTGCTGACCTCACTTCCGGGTGTGGTGACCTCACTTCCGGGTTTGCTGACCTCACTTCCGGGTTTGCTGACCTCACTTCCGGGTTTAGTGACGTCACTTCCGGGTTTGCTGACCTCACTTCCGGGTTTAGTGACGTCACTTCCGGGTTTGGTTACCTCACTTCCGGGTGTGGTGACCTCACTTCCGGGTTTGGTGACCTCACTTCCGGGTTTGCTGACCTCACTTCCGGGTTTAGTGACGTCACTTCCGGGTTTGGTGACCTCACTTCCGGGTTTGCTGACCTCACTTCCGGGTTTAGTGACGTCACTTCCGGGTTTGGTGACCTCACTTCCGGGTGTGGTGACCTCACTTCCGGGTTTGCTGACCTCACTTCCGGGTGTGGTGACCTCACTTCCGGGTGTGGTGACCTCACTTCCGGGTTTGCTGACCTCACTTCCGGGTTTGCTGAAGTCACTTCTGGGTCTGCTGAAGTCACTTCTGGGTTTGCAGACCTGAGTTCCGAATTAGCAGACCTCACTTTCCTGGTCTGCTTACCTCACTTCCGGGTATGCTGACCTCACTTCCGGGTTTAGTGACGTCACTTCCGGGTGTGGTGACCTCACTTCCGGGTTTAGTGACGTCACTTCCGGGTTTGGTGACCTCACTTCCGGGTTTGGTGACCTCACTTCCGGGTGTGGTGACCTCACTTCCGGGTTTTGTGACGTCACTTCCGGGTTTGGTGACCTCACTTCCGGGTTTGCTGACCTCACTTCCGGGTTTGCTGACCTCAATTCCGGGTTTGCTGAAGTCACTTCTGGGTCTGCTGAAGTCACTTCTGGGTTTGCTGACCTCACTTCCGGGTTTTGTGACGTCACTTCCGGGTTTGGTGACCTCACTTCCGGGTGTGGTGACCTCACTTCCGGGTTTGCTGACATCACTTCCGGGTGTGGTGACCTCACTTCCGGGTTTGCTGACCTCACTTCCGGGTTTGCTGACATCACTTTCGGGTTTAGTGATGTCACTTCCGGGTTTGGTGACCTCACTTCCGGGTGTGGTGACCTCACTTCCGGGTGTTGTGACCTCACTTCCGGGTTTGCTGACCTCACTTCCGGGTTTGCTGACCTCACTTCCGGGTTTAGTGACGTCACTTCCGGGTTTGCTGACCTCACTTCCGGGTTTAGTGACGTCACTTCTGGGTTTGGTTACCTCACTTCCGGGTGTGGTGACCTCACTTCCGGGTTTGGTGACCTCACTTCCGGGTTTGCTGACCTCACTTCCGGGTGTGGTGACCTCACTTCCGGGTGTGGTGACCTCACTTCCGGGTTTGCTGACCTCACTTCCGGGTTTGCTGAAGTCACTTCTGGGTCTGCTGAAGTCACTTCTGGGTTTGCAGACCCGAGTTCCGAATTAGCAGACCTCACTTTCCTGGTCTGCTTACCTCAATTCCGGGTATGCTGACCTCACTTCCGGGTTTAGTGACGTCACTTCCGGGTGTGGTGACCTCACTTCCGGGTTTAGTGACGTCACTTCCGGGTTTGGTGACGTCACTTCCGGGTTTGGTGACCTCACTTCCGGGTGTGGTGACCTCACTTCCGGGTTTAGTGACGTCACTTCCGGGTTTGGTGACCTCACTTCCGGGTTTGCTGACCTCACTTCCGGGTGTGGTGACCTCACTTCCGGGTTTTGTGACGTCACTTCCGGGTTTGGTGACCTCACTTCCGGGTTTGCTGACCTCACTTCTGGGTTTGCTGACCTCACTTCCGGGTTTAGTGACGTCACTTCCGGGTTTGCTGACCTCACTTCCGGGTTTAGTGACGTCACTTCCGGGTTTGGTTACCTCACTTCCGGGTGTGGTGACCTCACTTCCGGGTTTGGTGACCTCACTTCCGGGTTTGCTGACCTCACTTCCGGGTTTGGAGACCTCACTTCCGGGTTTGGTGACCTCACTTCCGGGTGTGGTGACCTCACTTCCGGGTTTTGTGACGTCACTTCCGGGTTTGGTGACCTCACTTCCGGGTTTGCTGACCTCACTTCCGGGTTTGCTGACCTCACTTCCGGGTTTGCTGAAGTCACTTCGGGGTCTGCTGAAGTCACTTCCGGGTTTGCTGACCTCACTTCCGGGTTTAGTGACGTCACTTCCGGGTTTGGTTACCTCACTTCCGGGTGTGGTGACGTCACTTCCGGGTTTGGTAACCTCACTTCCGGGTTTGCTGACCTCACTTCCGGGTTTAGTGACGTCACTTCCGGGTTTGGTGACCTCACTTCCGGGTTTGCTGACCTCACTTCCGGGTTTGCTGGCATCACTTCCGGGTTTAGTGACGTCACTTCCGGGTTTGGTGACCTCACTTCCGGGTGTGGTGACCTCACTTCCGGGTTTGCTGACCTCACTTCCGGGTGTGGTGACCTCACTTCCGGGTGTGGTGACCTCACTTCCGGGTGTGGTGACCTCACTTCCGGGTTTTGTGACGTCACTTCCGGGTTTGGTGACCTCACTTCCGGGTTTGCTGACCTCACTTCCGGGTTTGCTGACCTCACTTCCGGGTTTGCTGAAGTCACTTCTGGGTCTGCTGAAGTCACTTCTGGGTTTGCTGACCTCACTTCCGGGTTTTGTGACGTCACTTCCGGGTTTGGTGACCTCACTTCCGTGTGTGGTGACCTCACTTCCGGGTTTGCTGACCTCACTTCCGGGTGTGGTGACCTCACTTCCGGGTTTGCTGACCTCACTTCCGGGTTTGCTGACATCACTTTCGGGTTTAGTGACGTCACTTCCGGGTTTGGTGACCTCACTTCCGGGTGTGGTGACCTCACTTCCGGGTGTGGTGACCTCACTTCCGGGTTTGGTGACCTCACTTCCGGGTGTGGTGACCTCACTTCCGGGTTTGCTGACCTCACTTCCGGGTTTGCTGACCTCACTTCCGGGTTTAGTGACGTCACTTCCGGGTTTGCTGACCTCACTTCCGGGTTTAGTGACGTCACTTCTGGGTTTGGTTACCTCACTTCCGGGTGTGGTGACCTCACTTCCGGGTTTGGTGACCTCCCTTCCGGGTTTGCTGACCTCACTTCCGGGTTTAGTGACGTCACTTCCGGGTTTGGTGACCTCACTTCCGGGTTTAGTGACGTCACTTCCGGGTTTGGTGACCTCACTTCCGGGTTTGGTGACCTCACTTCCGGGTTTGGTGACCTCACTTCCGGGTTTAGTGACGTCACTTCCGGGTTTGCTGACCTCACTTCCGGGTTTGCTGAAGTCACTTCTGGGTCTGCTGAAGTCACTTCTGGGTTTGCTGACCTCACTTCCGGGTTTAGTGACGTCACTTCCGGGTTTGGTGACCTCACTTCCGGGTTTGCTGACCTCACTTCCGGGTTTGCTGACCTCACTTCCGGGTGTGGTGACCTCACTTCCGGGTTTGCTGACCTCACTTCCGGGTTTGCTGACCTCACTTCCGGGTTTAGTGACGTCACTTCCGGGTTTGCTGACCTCACTTCCGGGTTTAGTGACGTCACTTCCGGGTTTGGTTACCTCACTTCCGGGTGTGGTGACCTCACTTCCGGGTTTGGTGACCTCACTTCCGGGTTTGCTGACCTCACTTCCGGGTTTAGTGACGTCACTTCCGGGTTTGGTGACCTCACTTCCGGGTTTGCTGACCTCACTTCCGGGTTTGCTGGCATCACTTCCGGGTTTAGTGACGTCACTTCCGGGTTTGGTGACCTCACTTCCGGGTGTGGTGACCTCACTTCCGGGTTTGCTGACCTCACTTCCGGGTGTGGTGACCTCACTTCCGGGTGTGGTGACCTCACTTCCGGGTTTGCTGACCTCACTTCCGGGTTTGCTGAAGTCACTTCTGGGTCTGCTGAAGTCACTTCTGGGTTTGCAGACCTGAGTTCCGAATTAGCAGACCTCACTTTCCTGGTCTGCTTACCTCACTTCCGGGTATGCTGACCTCACTTCCGGGTTTAGTGACGTCACTTCCGGGTGTGGTGACCTCACTTCCGGGTTTAGTGACGTCACTTCCGGGTTTGGTGACCTCACTTCCGGGTTTGGTGACCTCACTTCCGGGTGTGGTGACCTCACTTCCGGGTTTAGTGACGTCACTTCCGGGTTTGGTGACCTCACTTCCGGGTGTGGTGACCTCACTTCCGGGTTTTGTGACGTCACTTCCGGGTTTGGTGACCTCACTTCCGGGTTTGCTGACCTCACTTCCGGGTTTGCTGACCTCACTTCCGGGTTTAGTGACGTCACTTCCGGGTTTGCTGACCTCACTTCCGGGTTTAGTGACGTCACTTCCGGGTTTGGTTACCTCACTTCCGGGTGTGGTGACCTCACTTCCGGGTTTGGTGACCTCACTTCCGGGTTTGCTGACCTCACTTCCGGGTTTAGTGACGTCACTTCCGGGTTTGGTGACCTCACTTCCGGGTTTGCTGACCTCACTTCCGGGTTTGCTGGCATCACTTCCGGGTTTAGTGACGTCACTTCCGGGTTTGGTGACCTCACTTCCGGGTGTGGTGACCTCACTTCCGGGTTTGCTGACCTCACTTCCGGGTGTGGTGACCTCACTTCCGGGTGTGGTGACCTCACTTCCGGGTTTGCTGACCTCACTTCCGGGTTTGCTGAAGTCACTTCTGGGTCTGCTGAAGTCTCTTCTGGGTTTGCAGACCTGAGTTCCGAATTAGCAGACCTCACTTTCCTGGTCTGCTTACCTCACTTCCGGGTATGCTGACCTCACTTCCGGGTTTAGTGATGTCACTTCCGGGTGTGGTGACCTCACTTCCGGGTTTAGTGACGTCACTTCCGGGTTTGGAGACCTCACTTCCGGGTTTGGTGACCTCACTTCCGGGTGTGGTGACCTCACTTCCGGGTTTTGTGACGTCACTTCCGGGTTTGGTGACCTCACTTCCGGGTTTGCTGACCTCACTTCCGGGTTTGCTGACCTCACTTCCGGGTTTGCTGAAGTCACTTCGGGGTCTGCTGAAGTCACTTCTGGGTTTGCTGACCTCACTTCCGGGTTTTGTGACGTCACTTCCGGGTTTGGTGACCTCACTTCCGGGTGTGGTGACCTCACTTCCGGGTTTGCTGACCTCACTTCCGGGTGTGGTGACCTCACTTCCGGGTTTGCTGACCTCACTTCCGGGTTTGCTGACATCACTTTCGGGTTTAGTGACGTCACTTCCGGGTTTGGTGACCTCACTTCCGGGTGTGGTGACCTCACTTCCGGGTGTGGTGACCTCACTTCCGGGTTTGGTGACCTCACTTCCGGGTGTGGTGACCTCACTTCCGGGTTTGCTGACCTCACTTCCGGGTTTGCTGACCTCACTTCTGGGTTTAGTGACGTCACTTCCGGGTTTGCTGACCTCACTTCCGGGTTTAGTGACGGCACTTCTGGGTTCGGTTACCTCACTTCCGGGTGTGGTGACCTCACTTCCGGGTTTGGTGACCTCCCTTCCGGGTTTGCTGACCTCACTTCCGGGTTTGCTGAAGTCACTTCTGGGTCTGCTGAAGTCACTTCTGGGTTTGCTGACCTCACTTCCGGGTTTAGTGACGTCACTTCCGGGTGTGGTGACCTCACTTCCGGGTTTGCTGACCTCACTTCCGGGTTTGCTGACCTCACTTCCGGGTTTAGTGACGTCACTTCCGGGTTTGCTGACCTCACTTCCGGGTTTAGTGACGTCACTTCCGGGTTTGGTTACCTCACTTCCGGGTGTGGTGACCTCACTTCCGGGTTTGGTGACCTCACTTCCGGGTTTGCTGACCTCACTTCCGGGTTTAGTGACGTCACTTCCGGGTTTGGTGACCTCACTTCCGGGTTTGCTGACCTCACTTCCGGGTTTGCTGGCATCACTTCCGGGTTTAGTGACGTCACTTCCGGGTTTGGTGACCTCACTTCCGGGTGTGGTGACCTCACTTCCGGGTTTGCTGACCTCACTTCCGGGTGTGGTGACCTCACTTCCGGGTGTGGTGACCTCACTTCCGGGTTTGCTGACCTCACTTCCGGGTTTGCTGAAGTCACTTCTGGGTCTGCTGAAGTCACTTCTGGGTTTGCAGACCTGAGTTCCGAATTAGCAGACCTCACTTTCCTGGTCTGCTTACCTCACTTCCGGGTATGCTGACCTCACTTCCGGGTTTAGTGACGTCACTTCCGGGTGTGGTGACCTCACTTCCGGGTTTAGTGACGTCACTTCCGGGTTTGGTGACCTCACTTCGGGGTTTGGTGACCTCACTTCCGGGTTTAGTGACGTCACTTCCGGGTTTGGTGACCTCACTTCCGGGTTTGCTGACCTCACTTCCGGGTTTGCTGACCTCACTTCCGGGTTTGCTGAAGTCACTTCTGGGTCTGCTGAAGTCACTTCTGGGTTTGCTGACCTCACTTCCGGGTTTAGTGACGTCACTTCCGGGTTTGGTGACCTCACTTCCGGGTGTGGTGACCTCACTTCCGGGTGTGGTGACGTCTCTTCCGGGTTTGCTGACCTCACTTCCGGGTTTAGTGACGTCACATCCTGGTTTGAGGACCTCACTTCCGGGTGTGGTGACCTCACTTCCGGGTTTGCTGACATCACTTCCGGGTTTGCTGACCTCACTTCCGGGTGTGGTGACCTCACTTCCGGGTTTAGTGACGTCACTTCCGGGTTTGCTGACCTTACTTCCGGGTGTGGTGACCTCACTTCCGGGTTTGCTGACCTCACTTCCGGGTGTGGTGACCTCACTTCCGGGTTTGCTGCCCTCACTTCCGGGTTTGCTGACATCACTTCCGGGTTTAGTGACGTCACTTCCGGGTTTGGTGACCTCACTTCCGGGTGTGGTGACCTCACTTCCGGGTGTGGTGACGTCACTTCCGGGTTTGGTGACCTCACTTCCGGGTTTGGTGACCTCACTTCCGGGTGTGGTGACCTCACTTCCGGGTTTGCTGACCTAACTTCCGGGTTTGCTGACCTCACTTCCGGGTTTAGTGACGTCACTTCCGGGTTTGGTTACCTCACTTCCGGGTGTGCTGACCTCACTTCCGGGCTTGGTGACCTCACTTCCGGGTGTGGTGACCTCACTTTTGGGTGTGGTGACCTCACTTCCGGGTTTGCTGACCTCACTTCCGGGTTTAGTGACGTCACTTCCGGGTTTGGTTACCTCACTTCCGGGTTTAGTGACGTCACTTCCGGGTTTGGTGACCTCACTTCCGGGTTTGCTGACCTCACTTCCGGGTTTGCTGGCATCACTTCCGGGTTTAGTGACGTCACTTCCGGGTTTGGTGACCTCACTTCCGGGTGTGGTGACCTCACTTCCGGGTTTGCTGACCTCACTTCCGGGTGTGGTGACCTCACTTCCGGGTTTGCTGACGTCACTTCCGGGTTTGCTGAAGTCACTTCTGGGTCTGCTAAAGTCACTTCTGGGTTTGCAGACCTGAGTTCCGAATTAGCAGACCTCACTTTCCTGGTCTGCTTACCTCACTTCCGGGTATGCTGACCTCACTTCCGGGTTTGGTGACGTCACTTCCGGTTGTGGTGACCTCACTTCCGGGTTTAGTGACGTCACTTCCGGGTTTGGTGACCTCACTTCCGGGTTTGGTGACCTCACTTCCGGGTGTGGTGACGTCACTTCCGGGTTTGGTTACCTCACTTCCGGGTTTGCTGACCTCACTTCTGGGTTTGCTGACCTCACTTCCGGGTTTGCTGAAGTCACTTCTGGGTCTGCTGAAGTCACTTCTGGGTTTGCTGACCTCACTTCCGGGTTTTGTGACGTCAATTCCGGGTTTGGTGACCTCACTTCCGGGTGTGGTGACCTCACTTCCGGGTTTGCTGACCTCACTTCCGGGTTTAGTGACGTCACTTCTGGGTTTGATTACCTCACTTCCGGGTGTGGTGACCTCACTTCCGGGTTTGGTGACCTCCCTTCCGGGTTTGCTGACCTCACTTCCGGGTTTAGTGACATCACTTCCGGGTTTGGTGACCTCACTTCCGGGTTTGCTGACCTCACTTCCGGGTTTGCTGGCATCACTTCCGGGTTTAGTGACGTCACTTCCGGGTTTGGTGACCTCACTTCCGGGTGTGGTGACCTCACTTCCGGGTTTGGTGACGTCACTTCCGGGTGTGGTGACCTCACTTCCGGGTTTAGTGACGTCACTTCCGGGTTTGGTGACCTCACTTCCGGGTTTGGTGACCTCACTTCCGGGTGTGGTGACCTCACTTCCGGTTTTAGTGACGTCACTTCCGGGTTTGCTGACCTCACTTCCGGGTTTGCTGACCTCACTTCCGGGTTTGCTGAAGTCAGTTCTGGGTCTGCTGAAGTCACTTCTGGGTTTGCTGACCTCACTTCCGGGTTTAGTGACGTCACTTCCGGGTTTGGTGACCTCACTTCCGGGTTTGCTGACCTCACTTCCGGGTTTGCTGACCTCACTTCCGGGTGTGGTGACCTCACTTCCGGGTTTGCTGACCTCACTTCCGGGTTTGCTGACCTCACTTCCGGGTTTAGTGACGTCACTTCCGGGTTTGCTGACCTCACTTCCGGGTTTAGTGACGTCACTTCCGGGTTTGGTTAACTCACTTCCGGGTGTGGTGACCTCACTTCCGGGTTTGGTAACCTCACTTCCGGGTTTGCTGACCTCACTTCCGGGTTTAGTGACGTCACTTCCGGGTTTGGTGACCTCACTTCCGGGTTTGCTGACCTCACTTCCGGGTTTGCTGGCATCACTTCCGGGTTTAGTGACGTCACTTCCGGGTTTGGTGACCTCACTTCCGGGTTTGGTGACCTCACTTCCGGGTTTGCTGACCTCACTTCCGGGTGTGGTGACCTCACTTCCGGGTGTGGTGACCTCACTTCCGGGTGTGGTGACCTCACTTCCGGGTTTTGTGACGTCACTTCCGGGTTTGGTGACCTCACTTCCGGGTTTGCTGACCTCACTTCCGGGTTTGCTGACCTCACTTCCGGGTTTGCTGAAGTCACTTCTGGGTCTGCTGAAGTCACTTCTGGGTTTGCTGACCTCACTTCCGGGTTTTGTGACGTCACTTCCGGGTTTGGTGACCTCACTTCCGTGTGTGGTGACCTCACTTCCGGGTTTGCTGACCTCACTTCCGGGTGTGGTGACCTCACTTCCGGGTTTGCTGACCTCACTTCCGGGTTTGCTGACATCACTTTCGGGTTTAGTGACGTCACTTCCGGGTTTGGTGACCTCACTTCCGGGTTTGGTTACCTCACTTCCGGGTGTGGTGACCTCACTTCCGGGTTTGGTGACCTCACTTCCGGGTGTGGTGACCTCACTTCCGGGTTTAGTGACGTCACTTCCGGGTTTGCTGACCTCACTTCCGGGTTTGCTGAAGTCACTTCTGGGTCTGCTGAAGTCACTTCTGGGTTTGCTGACCTCACTTCCGGGTTTAGTGACGTCACTTCCGGGTTTGGTGACCTCACTTCCGGGTTTGCTGACCTCACTTCCGGGTTTGCTGACCTCACTTCCGGGTGTGGTGACCTCACTTCCGGGTTTGCTGACCTCACTTCCGGGTTTTCTGACCTCACTTCCGGGTTTAGTGACGTCACTTCCGGGTTTGCTGACCTCACTTCCGGGTTTAGTGACGTCACTTCCGGGTTTGGTTACCTCACTTCCGGGTGTGGTGACCTCACTTCCGGGTTTGGTGACCTCACTTCCGGGTTTGCTGACCTCACTTCCGGGTTTAGTGACGTCACTTCCGGGTTTGGTGACCTCACTTCCGGGTTTGCTGACCTCACTTCCGGGTTTGCTGGCATCACTTCCGGGTTTAGTGACGTCACTTCCGGGTTTGGTGACCTCACTTCCGGGTGTGGTGACCTCACTTCCGGGTTTGCTGACCTCACTTCCGGGTGTGGTGACCTCACTTCCGGGTGTGGTGACCTCACTTCCGGGTTTGCTGACCTCACTTCCGGGTTTGCTGAAGTCACTTCTGGGTCTGCTGAAGTCACTTCTGGGTTTGCAGACCTGAGTTCCGAATTAGCAGACCTCACTTTCCTGGTCTGCTTACCTCACTTCCGGGTATGCTGACCTCACTTCCGGGTTTAGTGACGTCACTTCCGGGTGTGGTGACCTCACTTCCGGGTTTAGTGACGTCACTTCCGGGTTTGGTGACCTCACTTCCGGGTTTGGTGACCTCACTTCCGGGTGTGGTGACCTCACTTCCGGGTTTAGTGACGTCACTTCCGGGTTTGGTGACCTCACTTCCGGGTTTGGTGACCTCACTTCCGGGTGTGGTGACCTCACTTCCGGGTTTTGTGACGTCACTTCCGGGTTTGGTGACCTCACTTCCGGGTTTGCTGACCTCACTTCCGGGTTTGCTGACCTCACTTCCGGGTTTAGTGACGTCTCTTCCGGGTTTGCTGACCTCACTTCCGGGTTTAGTGACGTCACTTCCGGGTTTGGTTACCTCACTTCCGGGTGTGGTGACCTCACTTCCGGGTTTGGTGACCTCACTTCCGGGTTTGCTGACCTCACTTCCGGGTTTAGTGACGTCACTTCCGGGTTTGGTGACCTCACTTCCGGGTTTGCTGACCTCACTTCCGGGTTTGCTGGCATCACTTCCGGGTTTAGTGACGTCACTTCCGGGTTTGGTGACCTCACTTCCGGGTGTGGTGACCTCACTTCCGGGTTTGCTGACCTCACTTCCGGGTGTGGTGACCTCACTTCCGGGTGTGGTGACCTCACTTCCGGGTTTGCTGACCTCACTTCCGGGTTTGCTGAAGTCACTTCTGGGTCTGCTGAAGTCTCTTCTGGGTTTGCAGACCTGAGTTCCGAATTAGCAGACCTCACTTTCCTGGTCTGCTTACCTCACTTCCGGGTTTGCTGGCATCACTTCCGGGTTTAGTGACGTCACTTCCGGGTTTGGAGACCTCACTTCCGGGTTTGGTGACCTCACTTCCGGGTGTGGTGACCTCACTTCCGGGTTTTGTGACGTCACTTCCGGGTTTGGTGACCTCACTTCCGGGTTTGCTGACCTCACTTCCGGGTTTGCTGACCTCACTTCCGGGTTTGCTGAAGTCACTTCGGGGTCTGCTGAAGTCACTTCTGGGTTTGCTGACCTCACTTCCGGGTTTTGTGACGTCACTTCCAGGTTTGGTGACCTCACTTCCGGGTGTGGTGACCTCACTTCCGGGTTTGCTGACCTCACTTCCGGGTGTGGTGACCTCACTTCCGGGTTTGCTGACCTCACTTCCGGGTTTGCTGACATCACTTTCGGGTTTAGTGACGTCACTTCCGGGTTTGGTGACCTCACTTCCGGGTGTGGTGACCTCACTTCCGGGTGTGGTGACCTCACTTCCGGGTTTGGTGACCTCCCTTCCGGGTTTGCTGACCTCACTTCCGGGTTTGCTGAAGTCACTTCTGGGTCTGCTGAAGTCACTTCTGGGTTTGCTGACCTCACTTCCGGGTTTAGTGACGTCACTTCCGGGTTTGGTGACCTCACTTCCGGGTTTGCTGACCTCACATCCGGGTTTGCTGACCTCACTTCCGGGTGTGGTGACCTCACTTCCGGGTTTGCTGACCTCACTTCCGGGTTTGCTGACCTCACTTCCGGGTTTAGTGACGTCACTTCCGGGTTTGCTGACCTCACTTCCGGGTTTAGTGACGTCACTTCCGGGTTTGGTTACCTCACTTCCGGGTGTGGTGACCTCACTTCCGGGTTTGGTGACCTCACTTCCGGGTTTGCTGACCTCACTTCCGGGTTTAGTGACGTCACTTCCGGGTTTGGTGACCTCACTTCCGGGTTTGCTGACCTCACTTCCGGGTGTGGTGACCTCACTTCCGGGTTTGCTGACCTCACTTCCGGGTTTGCTGACCTCACTTCCGGGTTTAGTGACGTCACTTCCGGGTTTGCTGACCTCACTTCCGGGTTTAGTGACGTCACTTCCGGGTTTGGTTACCTCACTTCCGGGTGTGGTGACCTCACTTCCGGGTTTGGTGACCTCACTTCCGGGTTTGCTGACCTCACTTCCGGGTTTAGTGACGTCACTTCCGGGTTTGGTGACCTCACTTCCGGGTTTGCTGACCTCACTTCCGGGTTTGCTGGTATCACTTCCGGGTTTAGTGACGTCACTTCCGGGTTTGGTGACCTCACTTCCGGGTGTGGTGACCTCACTTCCGGGTTTGCTGACCTCACTTCCGGGTGTGGTGACCTCACTTCCGGGTGTGGTGACCTCACTTCCGGGTTTGCTGACCTCACTTCCGGGTTTGCTGAAGTCACTTCTGGGTCTGCTGAAGTCACTTCTGGGTTTGCAGACCTGAGTTCCGAATTAGCAGACCTCACTTTCCTGGTCTGCTTACCTCACTTCCGGGTATGCTGACCTCACTTCCGGGTTTAGTGACGTCACTTCCGGGTGTGGTGACCTCACTTCCGGGTTTAGTGACGTCACTTCCGGGTTTGGTGACCTCACTTCCGGGTTTGCTGACCTCACTTCCGGGTTTGCTGGCATCACTTCCGGGTTTAGTGACGTCACTTCCGGGTTTGGTGACCTCACTTCCGGGTGTGGTGACCTCACTTCCGGGTTTGCTGACCTCACTTCCGGGTGTGGTGACCTCACTTCCGGGTGTGGTGACCTCACTTCCGGGTTTGCTGACCTCACTTCCGGGTTTGCTGAAGTCACTTCTTGGTCTGCTGAAGTCTCTTCTGGGTTTGCAGACCTGAGTTCCGAATTAGCAGACCTCACTTTCCTGGTCTGCTTACCTCACTTCCGGGTTTGCTGGCATCACTTCCGGGTTTAGTGACGTCACTTCCGGGTTTGGAGACCTCACTTCCGGGTTTGGTGACCTCACTTCCGGGTGTGGTGACCTCACTTCCGGGTTTTGTGACGTCACTTCCGGGTTTGGTGACCTCACTTCCGGGTTTGCTGACCTCACTTCCGGGTTTGCTGACCTCACTTCCGGGTTTGCTGAAGTCACTTCGGGGTCTGCTGAAGTCACTTCTGGGTTTGCTGACCTCACTTCCGGGTTTTGTGACGTCACTTCCGGGTTTGGTGACCTCACTTCCGGGTGTGGTGACCTCACTTCCGGGTTTGCTGACCTCACTTCCGGGTGTGGTGACCTCACTTCCGGGTTTGCTGACCTCACTTCCGGGTTTGCTGACATCACTTTCGGGTTTAGTGACGTCACTTCCGGGTTTGGTGACCTCACTTCCGGGTGTGGTGACCTCACTTCCGGGTGTGGTGACCTCACTTCCGGGTTTGGTGACCTCCCTTCCGGGTTTGCTGACCTCACTTCCGGGTTTGCTGAAGTCACTTCTGGGTCTGCTGAAGTCACTTCTGGGTTTGCTGACCTCACTTCCGGGTTTAGTGACGTCACTTCCGGGTTTGGTGACCTCACTTCCGGGTTTGCTGACCTCACATCCGGGTTTGCTGACCTCACTTCCGGGTGTGGTGACCTCACTTCCGGGTTTGCTGACCTCACTTCCGGGTTTGCTGACCTCACTTCCGGGTTTAGTGACGTCACTTCCGGGTTTGCTGACCTCACTTCCGGGTTTAGTGACGTCACTTCCGGGTTTGGTTACCTCACTTCCGGGTGTGGTGACCTCACTTCCGGGTTTGGTGACCTCACTTCCGGGTTTGCTGACCTCACTTCCGGGTTTAGTGACGTCACTTCCGGGTTTGGTGACCTCACTTCCGGGTTTGCTGACCTCACTTCCGGGTTTAGTGACGTCACTTCCGGGTTTGGTGACCTCACTTCCGGGTTTGCTGACCTCACTTCCGGGTTTGGTGACCTCACTTCCGGGTTTGCTGACCTCACTTCCGGGTTTGCTGACCTCACTTCCGGGTGTGGTGACCTCACTTCCGGGTTTGCTGACCTCACTTCCGGGTTTGCTGACCTCACTTCCGGGTTTAGTGACGTCACTTCCGGGTTTGCTGACCTCACTTCCGGGTTTAGTGACGTCACTTCCGGGTTTGGTTACCTCACTTCCGGGTGTGGTGACCTCACTTCCGGGTTTGGTGACCTCACTTCCGGGTTTGCTGACCTCACTTCCGGGTTTAGTGACGTCACTTCCGGGTTTGGTGACCTCACTTCCGGGTTTGCTGACCTCACTTCCGGGTTTGCTGGCATCACTTCCGGGTTTAGTGACGTCACTTCCGGGTTTGGTGACCTCACTTCCGGGTGTGGTGACCTCACTTCCGGGTTTGCTGACCTCACTTCCGGGTGTGGTGACCTCACTTCCGGGTGTGGTGACCTCACTTCCGGGTTTGCTGACCTCACTTCCGGGTTTGCTGAAGTCACTTCTGGGTCTGCTGAAGTCACTTCTGGGTTTGCAGACCTGAGTTCCGAATTAGCAGACCTCACTTTCCTGGTCTGCTTACCTCACTTCCGGGTATGCTGACCTCACTTCCGGGTTTAGTGACGTCACTTCCGGGTGTGGTGACCTCACTTCCGGGTTTAGTGACGTCACTTCCGGGTTTGGTGACCTCACTTCCGGGTTTGCTGACCTCACTTCCGGGTTTGCTGACCTCACTTCCGGGTGTGGTGACCTCACTTCCGGGTTTGCTGACCTCACTTCCGGGTTTGCTGACCTCACTTCCGGGTTAAGTGACGTCACTTCCGGGTTTGCTGACCTCACTTCCGGGTTTAGTGACGTCACTTCCGGGTTTGGTTACCTCACTTCCGGGTGTGGTGACCTCACTTCCACGTTTGGTGACCTCACTTCCGGGTTTGCTGACCTCACTTCCGGGTTTAGTGACGTCACTTCCGGGTTTGGTGACCTCACTTCCGGGTTTGCTGACCTCACTTCCGGGTTTGCTGACCTCACTTCCGGGTGTGGTGACCTCACTTCCGGGTTTGCTGACCTCACTTCCGGGTTTGCTGACCTCACTTCCGGGTTTAGTGACGTCACTTCCGGGTTTGCTGACCTCACTTCCGGGTTTAGTGACATCACTTCCGGGTTTGGTTACCTCACTTCCGGGTGTGGTGACCTCACTTCCGGGTTTGGTGACGTCACTTCCGGGTTTGCTGACCTCACTTCCGGGTTTAGTGACGTCACTTCCGCGTTTGGTGACCTCACTTCCGGGTTTGCTGACCTCACTTCCGGGTTTGCTGGCATCACTTCCGGGTTTAGTGACGTCACTTCCGGGTTTGGTGACCTCACTTCCGGGTGTGGTGACCTCACTTCCGGGTTTGCTGACCTCACTTCCGGGTGTGGTGACCTCACTTCCGGGTGTGGTGACCTCACTTCCGGGTTTGCTGACCTCACTTCCGGGTTTGCTGAAGTCACTTCTGGGTCTGCTGAAGTCACTTCTGGGTTTGCTGACCTCACTTCCGGGTTTAGTGACGTCACTTCCGGGTTTGGTGACCTCACTTCCGGGTGTGGTGACCTCACTTCCGGGTTTGCTGACCTCACTTCCGGGTGTGGTGACCTCACTTCCGGGTTTGCTGACCTCACTTCCGGGTTTGCTGACATCACTTTCGGGTTTAGTGACGTCACTTCCGGGTTTGGTGACCTCACTTCCGGGTGTGGTGACCTCACTTCCGGGTTTGGTGACCTCACTTCCGGGTGTGGTGACCTCACTTCCGGGTTTGCTGACCTCTCTTCCGGGTTTGCTGACCTCACTTCCAGGTTTAGTGACGTCACTTCCGGGTTTGCTGACCTCACTTCCGGGTTTAGTGACGTCACTTCTGGGTTTGGTTACCTCACTTCCAGGTGTGGTGACCTCACTTCCGGGTTTGGTGACCTCCCTTCCGGGTTTGCTGACCTCACTTCCGGGTTTAGTGACGTCACTTCCGGGTTTGGTGACCTCACTTCCGGGTTTGCTGACCTCACTTCCGGGTTTGCTGGCATCACTTCCGGGTATAGTGACGTCACTTCCGGGTTTGGTGACCTCACTTCCGGGTGTGGTGACCTCACTTCCGGGTTTGGTGACGTCACTTCCGGGTGTGGTGACCTCACTTCCGGGTTTAGTGACGTCACTTCCGGGTTTGGTGACCTCACTTCCGGGTGTGGTGACCTCACTTCCGGGTTTAGTGACGTCACTTCCGGGTTTGCTGACCTCACTTCCGGGTTTGCTGACCTCACTTCCGGGTGTGGTGACCTCACTTCCGGGTGTGGTGACCTCACTTCCGGGTTTGCTGACCTCACTTCCGGGTTTGCTGAAGTCACTTCTGGGTCTGCTGAAGTCACTTCTGGGTTTGCAGACCTGAGTTCCGAATTAGCAGACCTCACTTTCCTGGTCTGCTTACCTCACTTCCGGGTATGCTGACCTCACTTCCGGGTTTAGTGACGTCACTTCCGGGTGTGGTGACCTCACTTCCGGGTTTAGTGACGTCACTTCCGGGTTTGGTGACCTCACTTCCGGGTTTGCTGACCTCACTTCCGGGTGTGGTGACCTCACTTCCGGGTTTGCTGACCTCACTTCCGGGTTTGCTGGCATCACTTCCGGGTATAGTGACGTCACTTCCGGGTTTGCTGACCTCACTTCCGGGTTTGCTGACCTCACTTCCGGGTTTAGTGACGTCACTTCCGGGTATGCTGACCTCACTTCCGGGTTTAGTGACGTCACTTCCGGGTTTGGTTACCTCACTTCCGGGTTAAGTGACGTCACTTCCGGGTTTGCTGACCTCACTTCCGGGTTTAGTGACGTCACTTCCGGGTTTGGTTACCTCACTTCCGGGTGTGGTGACCTCACTTCCACGTTTGGTGACCTCACTTCCGGGTTTGCTGACCTCACTTCCGGGTTTAGTGACGTCACTTCCGGGTTTGGTGACCTCACTTCCGGGTTTGCTGACCTCACTTCCGGGTTTGCTGACCTCACTTCCGGGTGTGGTGACCTCACTTCCGGGTTTGCTGACCTCACTTCCGGGTTTGCTGACCTCACTTCCGGGTTTAGTGACGTCACTTCCGGGTTTGCTGACCTCACTTCCGGGTTTAGTGACATCACTTCCGGGTTTGGTTACCTCACTTCCGGGTGTGGTGACCTCACTTCCGGGTTTGGTGACGTCACTTCCGGGTTTGCTGACCTCACTTCCGGGTTTAGTGACGTCACTTCCGCGTTTGGTGACCTCACTTCCGGGTTTGCTGACCTCACTTCCGGGTTTGCTGGCATCACTTCCGGGTTTGCTGACCTCACTTCCGGGTTTAGTGACGTCACTTCCGGGTTTGGTGACCTCACTTCCGGGTGTGGTGACCTCACTTCCGGGTTTGCTGACCTCACTTCCGGGTGTGGTGACCTCACTTCCGGGTTTGCTGACCTCACTTCCGGGTTTGCTGACATCACTTTCGGGTTTAGTGACGTCACTTCCGGGTTTGGTGACCTCACTTCCGGGTGTGGTGACCTCACTTCCGGGTGTGGTGACCTCACTTCCGGGTTTGGTGACCTCACTTCCGGGTGTGGTGACCTCACTTCCGGGTTTGCTGACCTCACTTCCGGGTTTGCTGACCTCACTTCCGGGTTTAGTGACGTCACTTCCGGGTTTGCTGACCTCACTTCCGGGTTTAGTGACGTCATTTCTGGTTTTGGTTACCTCACTTCCGGGTTTGGTGACCTCACTTCCGGGTTTGGTGACCTCCCTTCCGGGTTTGCTGACCTCACTTCCGGGTTTAGTGATGTCACTTCCGGGTTTGGTGACCTCACTTCCGGGTTTGCTGACCTCACTTCCGGGTTTGCTGGCATCACTTCCGGGTATAGTGACGTCACTTCCGGGTTTGGTGACCTCACTTCCGGGTGTGGTGACCTCACTTCCGGGTTTGGTGACGTCACTTCCGGGTGTGGTGACCTCACTTCCGGGTTTAGTGACGTCACTTCCGGGTTTGGTGACGTCACTTCCGGGTTTGGTGACCTCACTTCCGGGTGTGGTGACCTCACTTCCGGGTTTAGTGACGTCACTTCCGGGTTTGCTGACCTCACTTCCGGGTTTGCTGACCTCACTTCCGGGTTTGCTGAAGTCACTTCTGGGTCTGCTGAAGTCACTTCTGGGTTTGCTGACCTCACTTCCGGGTTTAGTGACGTCACTTCCGGGTTTGGTGACCTCACTTCCGGGTGTGGTGACCTCACTTCCGGGTTTGCTGACCTCACTTCCGGGTGTGGTGACCTCACTTCCGGGTTTGCTGACCTCACTTCCGGGTGTGGTGACCTCACTTCCGGGTTTGCTGGCATCACTTCCGGGTTTAGTGACGTCACTTCCGGGTTTGGTGACCTCACTTCCGGGTGTGGTGACCTCACTTCCGGGTTTGCTGACCTCACTTCCGGGTGTGGTGACCTCACTTCCGGGTGTGGTGACCTCACTTCCGGGTTTGCTGACCTCACTTCCGGGTTTGCTGACCTCACTTCCGGGTGTGGTGACCTCACTTCCGGGTGTGGTGACCTCACTTCCGGGTTTGCTGACCTCACTTCCGGGTGTGGTGACCTCACTTCCGGGTTTAGTGACGTCACTTCCGGGTTTGGTGACCTCATTTCCGGGTTTGGTGACCTCACTTCCGGGTGTGGTGACCTCACTTCCGGGTTTTGTGACGTCACTTCCGGGTTTGGTGACCTCACTTCCGGGTTTGCTGACCTCACTTCCGGGTTTGCTGACCTCACTTCCGGGTTTGGTGACGTCACATCCGGGTTTGGTGACCTCACTTCCGGGTGTGGTGACCTCACTTCCTGGTTTAGTGACGTCACTTCCGGGTTTGGTGACCTCACTTCCGGGTGTGGTGACCTCACTTCCGGGTTTGCTGACCTCACTTCCGGGTTTGCTGACGTCACTTCCGGGTTTAGTGACGTCACTTCCGGGTTTGGTGACGTCACTTCCGGGTTTGGTGACCTCACTTCCGGGTGTGGTGACCTCACTTCCGGGTTTAGTGACGTCACTTCCGGGTTTGGTGACCTCACTTCCGGGTGTGGTGACCTCACTTCCGGGTTTGCTGACCTCACTTCCGGGTTTGCTGACCTCACTTCCGGGTTTAGTGATGTCACTTCCGGGTTTGGTGACCTCACTTCCGGGTGTGGTGACCTCACTTCCGGGTGTGGTGACGTCTCTTCCGCGTTTGCTGACCTCACTTCCGGGTTTAGTGACGTCACATCCTGGTTTGAGGACCTCACTTCCGGGTGTGGTGACCTCACTTCCGGGTTTGCTGACATCACTTCCGGGTTTGGTGACCTCACTTCCGGGTGTGGTGACCTCACTTCCGGGTTTAGTGACGTCACTTCCGGGTTTGCTGACCTTACTTCCGGGTGTGGTGACCTCACTTCCGGGTTTGCTGACCTCACTTCCGGGTGTGGTGACCTCACTTCCGGGTTTGCTGCCCTCACTTCCGGGTTTGCTGACATCACTTCCGGGTTTAGTGACGTCACTTCCGGGTTTGGTGACCTCACTTCCGGGTGTGGTGACCTCACTTCCGGGTGTGGTGACGTCACTTCCGGGTTTGGTGACCTCACTTCCGGGTTTGGTGACCTCACTTCCGGGTGTGGTGACCTCACTTCCGGGTTTGCTGACCTAACTTCCGGGTTTGCTGACCTCACTTCCGGGTTTAGTGACGTCACTTCCGGGTTTGGTTACCTCACTTCCGGGTGTGCTGACCTCACTTCCGGGCTTGGTGACCTCACTTCCGGGTGTGGTGACCTCACTTTTGGGTGTGGTGACCTCACTTCCGGGTTTGCTGACATCACTTTCGGGTTTAGTGACGTCACTTCCGGGTTTGGTGACCTCACTTCCGGGTGTGGTGACCTCACTTCCGGGTGTGGTGACCTCACTTCCGGGTTTGGTGACCTCACTTCCGGGTGTGGTGACCTCACTTCCGGGTTTGCTGACCTCACTTCCGGGTTTGCTGACCTCACTTCCGGGTTTAGTGACGTCACTTCCGGGTTTGCTGACCTCACTTCCGGGTTTAGTGACGTCATTTCTGGTTTTGGTTACCTCACTTCCGGGTTTGGTGACCTCACTTCCGGGTTTGGTGACCTCCCTTCCGGGTTTGCTGACCTCACTTCCGGGTTTAGTGATGTCACTTCCGGGTTTGGTGACCTCACTTCCGGGTTTGCTGACCTCACTTCCGGGTTTGCTGGCATCACTTCCGGGTATAGTGACGTCACTTCCGGGTTTGGTGACCTCACTTCCGGGTGTGGTGACCTCACTTCCGGGTTTGGTGACGTCACTTCCGGGTGTGGTGACCTCACTTCCGGGTTTAGTGACGTCACTTCCGGGTTTGGTGACGTCACTTCCGGGTTTGGTGACCTCACTTCCGGGTGTGGTGACCTCACTTCCGGGTTTAGTGACGTCACTTCCGGGTTTGCTGACCTCACTTCCGGGTTTGCTGACCTCACTTCCGGGTTTGCTGAAGTCACTTCTGGGTCTGCTGAAGTCACTTCTGGGTTTGCTGACCTCACTTCCGGGTTTAGTGACGTCACTTCCGGGTTTGGTGACCTCACTTCCGGGTGTGGTGACCTCACTTCCGGGTTTGCTGACCTCACTTCCGGGTGTGGTGACCTCACTTCCGGGTTTGCTGACCTCACTTCCGGGTGTGGTGACCTCACTTCCGGGTTTGCTGGCATCACTTCCGGGTTTAGTGACGTCACTTCCGGGTTTGGTGACCTCACTTCCGGGTGTGGTGACCTCACTTCCGGGTTTGCTGACCTCACTTCCGGGTGTGGTGACCTCACTTCCGGGTGTGGTGACCTCACTTCCGGGTTTGCTGACCTCACTTCCGGGTTTGCTGACCTCACTTCCGGGTGTGGTGACCTCACTTCCGGGTGTGGTGACCTCACTTCCGGGTTTGCTGACCTCACTTCCGGGTGTGGTGACCTCACTTCCGGGTTTAGTGACGTCACTTCCGGGTTTGGTGACCTCATTTCCGGGTTTGGTGACCTCACTTCCGGGTGTGGTGACCTCACTTCCGGGTTTTGTGACGTCACTTCCGGGTTTGGTGACCTCACTTCCGGGTTTGCTGACCTCACTTCCGGGTTTGCTGACCTCACTTCCGGGTTTGGTGACGTCACATCCGGGTTTGGTGACCTCACTTCCGGGTGTGGTGACCTCACTTCCTGGTTTAGTGACGTCACTTCCGGGTTTGGTGACCTCACTTCCGGGTGTGGTGACCTCACTTCCGGGTTTGCTGACCTCACTTCCGGGTTTGCTGACGTCACTTCCGGGTTTAGTGACGTCACTTCCGGGTTTGGTGACGTCACTTCCGGGTTTGGTGACCTCACTTCCGGGTGTGGTGACCTCACTTCCGGGTTTAGTGACGTCACTTCCGGGTTTGGTGACCTCACTTCCGGGTGTGGTGACCTCACTTCCGGGTTTGCTGACCTCACTTCCGGGTTTGCTGACCTCACTTCCGGGTTTAGTGATGTCACTTCCGGGTTTGGTGACCTCACTTCCGGGTGTGGTGACCTCACTTCCGGGTGTGGTGACGTCTCTTCCGCGTTTGCTGACCTCACTTCCGGGTTTAGTGACGTCACATCCTGGTTTGAGGACCTCACTTCCGGGTGTGGTGACCTCACTTCCGGGTTTGCTGACATCACTTCCGGGTTTGGTGACCTCACTTCCGGGTGTGGTGACCTCACTTCCGGGTTTAGTGACGTCACTTCCGGGTTTGCTGACCTTACTTCCGGGTGTGGTGACCTCACTTCCGGGTTTGCTGACCTCACTTCCGGGTGTGGTGACCTCACTTCCGGGTTTGCTGCCCTCACTTCCGGGTTTGCTGACATCACTTCCGGGTTTAGTGACGTCACTTCCGGGTTTGGTGACCTCACTTCCGGGTGTGGTGACCTCACTTCCGGGTGTGGTGACGTCACTTCCGGGTTTGGTGACCTCACTTCCGGGTTTGGTGACCTCACTTCCGGGTGTGGTGACCTCACTTCCGGGTTTGCTGACCTAACTTCCGGGTTTGCTGACCTCACTTCCGGGTTTAGTGACGTCACTTCCGGGTTTGGTTACCTCACTTCCGGGTGTGCTGACCTCACTTCCGGGCTTGGTGACCTCACTTCCGGGTGTGGTGACCTCACTTTTGGGTGTGGTGACCTCACTTCTGGGTTTGCTGACCTCACTTCCGGGTTTAGTGACGTCACTTCCGGGTTTGGTGACCTCACTTCCGGGTTTGCTGACCTCACTTCCGGGTTTGCTGGCATCACTTCCGGGTTTAGTGACGTCACTTCCGGGTTTGGTGACCTCACTTCCGGGTGTGGTGACCTCACTTCCGGGTTTGCTGACCTCACTTCCGGGTGTGGTGACCTCACTTCCGGGTTTGCTGACGTCACTTCCGGGTTTGCTGAAGTCACTTCTGGGTCTGCTGAAGTCACTTCTGGGTTTGCAGACCTGAGTTCCGAATTAGCAGACCTCACTTTCCTGGTCTGCTTACCTCACTTCCGGGTATGCTGACCTCACTTCCGGGTTTGGTGACGTCACTTCCGGTTGTGGTGACCTCACTTCCGGGTTTAGTGACGTCACTTCCGGGTTTGGTGACCTCACTTCCGGGTTTGGTGACCTCACTTCCGGGTGTGGTGACGTCACTTCCGGGTTTGGTTACCTCACTTCCGGGTTTGCTGACCTCACTTCCGGGTTTGCTGACCTCACTTCCGGGTTTGCTGAAGTCACTTCTGGGTCTGCTGAAGTCACTTCTGGGTTTGCTGACCTCACTTCCGGGTTTTGTGACGTCAATTCCGGGTTTGGTGACCTCACTTCCGGGTGTGGTGACCTCACTTCCGGGTTTGCTGACCTCACTTCCGGGTTTAGTGACGTCACTTCTGGGTTTGATTACCTCACTTCCGGGTGTGGTGACCTCACTTCCGGGTTTGGTGACCTCCCTTCCGGGTTTGCTGACCTCACTTCCGGGTTTAGTGACGTCACTTCCGGGTATGCTGACCTCACTTCCGGGTTTAGTGACGTCACTTCCGGGTTTGGTTACCTCACTTCCGGGTGTGGTGACCTCACTTCCGGGTTTGGTGACCTCACTTCCGGGTTTGCTGACCTCACTTCCGGGTTTAGTGACGTCACTTCCGGGTTTGGTGACCTCACTTCCGGGTTTGCTGACCTCACTTCCGGGTTTGCTGGCATCACTTCCGGGTTTAGTGACGTCACTTCCGGGTTTGGTGACCTCACTTCCGGGTGTGGTGACCTCACTTCCGGGTTTGCTGACCTCACTTCCGGGTGTGGTGACCTCACTTCCGGGTGTGGTGACCTCACTTCCGGGTTTGCTGACCTCACTTCCGGGTTTGCTGAAGTCACTTCTGGGTCTGCTGAAGTCACTTCTGGGTTTGCAGACCTGAGTTCCGAATTAGCAGACCTCACTTTCCTGGTCTGCTTACCTCACTTCCGGGTATGGTGACCTCACTTCCGGGTTTAGTGACGTCACTTCCGGGTGTGGTGACCTCACTTCCGGGTTTGCTGACCTCACTACCGGGTTTGCTGAAGTCACTTCTGGGTCTGCTGAAGTCACTTCTGGGTTTGCTGACCTCACTTCCGGGTTTAGTGACGTCACTTCCGGGTTTGGTGACCTCACTTCCGGGTGTGGTGACCTCACTTCCGGGTTTGCTGACCTCACTTCCGGGTGTGGTGACCTCACTTCCGGGTGTGGTGACCTCACTTCCGGGTTTGCTGACCTCACTTCCGGGTTTGCTGAAGTCACTTCTGGGTCTGCTGAAGTCACTTCTGGGTTTGCAGACCTGAGTTCCGAATTAGCAGACCTCACTTTCCTGGTCTGCTTACCTCACTTCCGGGTATGCTGACCTCACTTCCGGGTTTAGTGACGTCACTTCCGGGTGTGGTGACCTCACTTCCGGGTTTGCTGACCTCACTTCCGGGTTTGCTGAAGTCACTTCTGGGTCTGCTGAAGTCACTTCTGGGTTTGCTGACCTCACTTCCGGGTTTAGTGACGTCACTTCCGGGTTTGGTGACCTCACTTCCGGGTGTGGTGACCTCACTTCCGGGTTTGCTGACCTCACTTCCGGGTGTGGTGACCTCACTTCCGGGTTTGCTGACCTCACTTCCGGGTTTGCTGACATCACTTTCGGGTTTAGTGACGTCACTTCCGGGTTTGGTGACCTCACTTCCGGGTGTGGTGACCTCACTTCCGGGTTTGGTGACCTCACTTCCGGGTGTGGTGACCTCACTTCCGGGTTTGCTGACCTCACTTCCGGGTTTAGTGACGTCACTTCTGGGTTTGGTTACCTCACTTCCGGGTGTGGTGACCTCACTTCCGGGTTTGGTGACCTCCCTTCCGGGTTTGCTGACCTCACTTCCGGGTTTAGTGACGTCACTTCCGGGTTTGGTGACCTCACTTCCGGGTTTGCTGACCTCACTTCCGGGTTTGCTGGCATCACTTCCGGGTATAGTGACGTCACTTCCGGGTTTGGTGACCTCACTTCCGGGTGTGGTGACCTCACTTCCGGGTTTGGTGACGTCACTTCCGGGTGTGGTGACCTCACTTCCGGGTTTAGTGACGTCACTTCCGGGTTTGGTGACCTCACTTCCGGGTGTGGTGACCTCACTTCCGGGTTTAGTGACGTCACTTCCGGGTTTGCTGACCTCACTTCCGGGTTTGCTGACCTCACTTCCGGGTGTGGTGACCTCACTTCCGGGTGTGGTGACCTCACTTCCGGGTTTGCTGACCTCACTTCCGGGTTTGCTGAAGTCACTTCTGGGTCTGCTGAAGTCACTTCTGGGTTTGCAGACCTGAGTTCCGAATTAGCAGACCTCACTTTCCTGGTCTGCTTACCTCACTTCCGGGTATGCTGACCTCACTTCCGGGTTTAGTGACGTCACTTCCGGGTGTGGTGACCTCACTTCCGGGTTTAGTGACGTCACTTCCGGGTTTGGTGACCTCACTTCCGGGTTTGCTGACCTCACTTCCGGGTGTGGTGACCTCACTTCCGGGTTTGCTGACCTCACTTCCGGGTTTGCTGGCATCACTTCCGGGTATAGTGACGTCACTTCCGGGTTTGCTGACCTCACTTCCGGGTTTGCTGACCTCACTTCCGGGTTTAGTGACGTCACTTCCGGGTATGCTGACCTCACTTCCGGGTTTAGTGACGTCACTTCCGGGTTTGGTTACCTCACTTCCGGGTGTGGTGACCTCACTTCCGGGTTTGGTGACCTCACTTCCGGGTTTGCTGACCTCACTTCCGGGTTTAGTGACGTCACTTCCGGGTTTGGTGACCTCACTTCCGGGTTTGCTGACCTCACTTCCGGGTTTGCTGGCATCACTTCCGGGTTTAGTGACGTCACTTCCGGGTTTGGTGACCTCACTTCCGGGTGTGGTGACCTCACTTCCGGGTTTGCTGACCTCACTTCCGGGTGTGGTGACCTCACTTCCGGGTGTGGTGACCTCACTTCCGGGTTTGCTGACCTCACTTCCGGGTTTGCTGAAGTCACTTCTGGGTCTGCTGAAGTCACTTCTGGGTTTGCAGACCTGAGTTCCGAATTAGCAGACCTCACTTTCCTGGTCTGCTTACCTCACTTCCGGGTATGGTGACCTCACTTCCGGGTTTAGTGACGTCACTTCCGGGTGTGGTGACCTCACTTCCGGGTTTGCTGACCTCACTTCCGGGTTTGCTGAAGTCACTTCTGGGTCTGCTGAAGTCACTTCTGGGTTTGCTGACCTCACTTCCGGGTTTAGTGACGTCACTTCCGGGTTTGGTGACCTCACTTCCGGGTGTGGTGACCTCACTTCCGGGTTTGCTGACCTCACTTCCGGGTGTGGTGACCTCACTTCCGGGTTTGCTGACCTCACTTCCGGGTTTGCTGACATCACTTTCGGGTTTAGTGACGTCACTTCCGGGTTTGGTGACCTCACTTCCGGGTGTGGTGACCTCACTTCCGGGTGTGGTGACCTCACTTCCGGGTTTGGTGACCTCACTTCCGGGTGTGGTGACCTCACTTCCGGGTTTGCTGACCTCACTTCCGGGTTTGCTGACCTCACTTCCGGGTTTAGTGACGTCACTTCCGGGTTTGCTGACCTCACTTCCGGGTTTAGTGACGTCATTTCTGGTTTTGGTTACCTCACTTCCGGGTTTGGTGACCTCACTTCCGGGTTTGGTGACCTCCCTTCCGGGTTTGCTGACCTCACTTCCGGGTTTAGTGATGTCACTTCCGGGTTTGGTGACCTCACTTCCGGGTTTGCTGACCTCACTTCCGGGTTTGCTGGCATCACTTCCGGGTATAGTGACGTCACTTCCGGGTTTGGTGACCTCACTTCCGGGTGTGGTGACCTCACTTCCGGGTTTGGTGACGTCACTTCCGGGTGTGGTGACCTCACTTCCGGGTTTAGTGACGTCACTTCCGGGTTTGGTGACGTCACTTCCGGGTTTGGTGACCTCACTTCCGGGTGTGGTGACCTCACTTCCGGGTTTAGTGACGTCACTTCCGGGTTTGCTGACCTCACTTCCGGGTTTGCTGACCTCACTTCCGGGTTTGCTGAAGTCACTTCTGGGTCTGCTGAAGTCACTTCTGGGTTTGCTGACCTCACTTCCGGGTTTAGTGACGTCACTTCCGGGTTTGGTGACCTCACTTCCGGGTGTGGTGACCTCACTTCCGGGTTTGCTGACCTCACTTCCGGGTGTGGTGACCTCACTTCCGGGTTTGCTGACCTCACTTCCGGGTGTGGTGACCTCACTTCCGGGTTTGCTGGCATCACTTCCGGGTTTAGTGACGTCACTTCCGGGTTTGGTGACCTCACTTCCGGGTTTGGTGACCTCACTTCCGGGTGTGGTGACGTCACTTCCGGGTTTGGTTACCTCACTTCCGGGTTTGCTGACCTCACTTCCGGGTTTGCTGACCTCACTTCCGGGTTTGCTGAAGTCACTTCTGGGTCTGCTGAAGTCACTTCTGGGTTTGCTGACCTCACTTCCGGGTTTTGTGACGTCAATTCCGGGTTTGGTGACCTCACTTCCGGGTGTGGTGACCTCACTTCCGGGTTTGCTGACCTCACTTCCGGGTTTAGTGACGTCACTTCTGGGTTTGATTACCTCACTTCCGGGTGTGGTGACCTCACTTCCGGGTTTGGTGACCTCCCTTCCGGGTTTGCTGACCTCACTTCCGGGTTTAGTGACGTCACTTCCGGGTATGCTGACCTCACTTCCGGGTTTAGTGACGTCACTTCCGGGTTTGGTTACCTCACTTCCGGGTGTGGTGACCTCACTTCCGGGTTTGGTGACCTCACTTCCGGGTTTGCTGACCTCACTTCCGGGTTTAGTGACGTCACTTCCGGGTTTGGTGACCTCACTTCCGGGTTTGCTGACCTCACTTCCGGGTTTGCTGGCATCACTTCCGGGTTTAGTGACGTCACTTCCGGGTTTGGTGACCTCACTTCCGGGTGTGGTGACCTCACTTCCGGGTTTGCTGACCTCACTTCCGGGTGTGGTGACCTCACTTCCGGGTGTGGTGACCTCACTTCCGGGTTTGCTGACCTCACTTCCGGGTTTGCTGAAGTCACTTCTGGGTCTGCTGAAGTCACTTCTGGGTTTGCAGACCTGAGTTCCGAATTAGCAGACCTCACTTTCCTGGTCTGCTTACCTCACTTCCGGGTATGGTGACCTCACTTCCGGGTTTAGTGACGTCACTTCCGGGTGTGGTGACCTCACTTCCGGGTTTGCTGACCTCACTACCGGGTTTGCTGAAGTCACTTCTGGGTCTGCTGAAGTCACTTCTGGGTTTGCTGACCTCACTTCCGGGTTTAGTGACGTCACTTCCGGGTTTGGTGACCTCACTTCCGGGTGTGGTGACCTCACTTCCGGGTTTGCTGACCTCACTTCCGGGTGTGGTGACCTCACTTCCGGGTGTGGTGACCTCACTTCCGGGTTTGCTGACCTCACTTCCGGGTTTGCTGAAGTCACTTCTGGGTCTGCTGAAGTCACTTCTGGGTTTGCAGACCTGAGTTCCGAATTAGCAGACCTCACTTTCCTGGTCTGCTTACCTCACTTCCGGGTATGCTGACCTCACTTCCGGGTTTAGTGACGTCACTTCCGGGTGTGGTGACCTCACTTCCGGGTTTGCTGACCTCACTTCCGGGTTTGCTGAAGTCACTTCTGGGTCTGCTGAAGTCACTTCTGGGTTTGCTGACCTCACTTCCGGGTTTAGTGACGTCACTTCCGGGTTTGGTGACCTCACTTCCGGGTGTGGTGACCTCACTTCCGGGTTTGCTGACCTCACTTCCGGGTGTGGTGACCTCACTTCCGGGTTTGCTGACCTCACTTCCGGGTTTGCTGACATCACTTTCGGGTTTAGTGACGTCACTTCCGGGTTTGGTGACCTCACTTCCGGGTGTGGTGACCTCACTTCCGGGTTTGGTGACCTCACTTCCGGGTGTGGTGACCTCACTTCCGGGTTTGCTGACCTCACTTCCGGGTTTAGTGACGTCACTTCTGGGTTTGGTTACCTCACTTCCGGGTGTGGTGACCTCACTTCCGGGTTTGGTGACCTCCCTTCCGGGTTTGCTGACCTCACTTCCGGGTTTAGTGACGTCACTTCCGGGTTTGGTGACCTCACTTCCGGGTTTGCTGACCTCACTTCCGGGTTTGCTGGCATCACTTCCGGGTATAGTGACGTCACTTCCGGGTTTGGTGACCTCACTTCCGGGTGTGGTGACCTCACTTCCGGGTTTGGTGACGTCACTTCCGGGTGTGGTGACCTCACTTCCGGGTTTAGTGACGTCACTTCCGGGTTTGGTGACCTCACTTCCGGGTGTGGTGACCTCACTTCCGGGTTTAGTGACGTCACTTCCGGGTTTGCTGACCTCACTTCCGGGTTTGCTGACCTCACTTCCGGGTGTGGTGACCTCACTTCCGGGTGTGGTGACCTCACTTCCGGGTTTGCTGACCTCACTTCCGGGTTTGCTGAAGTCACTTCTGGGTCTGCTGAAGTCACTTCTGGGTTTGCAGACCTGAGTTCCGAATTAGCAGACCTCACTTTCCTGGTCTGCTTACCTCACTTCCGGGTATGCTGACCTCACTTCCGGGTTTAGTGACGTCACTTCCGGGTGTGGTGACCTCACTTCCGGGTTTAGTGACGTCACTTCCGGGTTTGGTGACCTCACTTCCGGGTTTGCTGACCTCACTTCCGGGTGTGGTGACCTCACTTCCGGGTTTGCTGACCTCACTTCCGGGTTTGCTGGCATCACTTCCGGGTATAGTGACGTCACTTCCGGGTTTGCTGACCTCACTTCCGGGTTTGCTGACCTCACTTCCGGGTTTAGTGACGTCACTTCCGGGTATGCTGACCTCACTTCCGGGTTTAGTGACGTCACTTCCGGGTTTGGTTACCTCACTTCCGGGTGTGGTGACCTCACTTCCGGGTTTGGTGACCTCACTTCCGGGTTTGCTGACCTCACTTCCGGGTTTAGTGACGTCACTTCCGGGTTTGGTGACCTCACTTCCGGGTTTGCTGACCTCACTTCCGGGTTTGCTGGCATCACTTCCGGGTTTAGTGACGTCACTTCCGGGTTTGGTGACCTCACTTCCGGGTGTGGTGACCTCACTTCCGGGTTTGCTGACCTCACTTCCGGGTGTGGTGACCTCACTTCCGGGTGTGGTGACCTCACTTCCGGGTTTGCTGACCTCACTTCCGGGTTTGCTGAAGTCACTTCTGGGTCTGCTGAAGTCACTTCTGGGTTTGCAGACCTGAGTTCCGAATTAGCAGACCTCACTTTCCTGGTCTGCTTACCTCACTTCCGGGTATGGTGACCTCACTTCCGGGTTTAGTGACGTCACTTCCGGGTGTGGTGACCTCACTTCCGGGTTTGCTGACCTCACTTCCGGGTTTGCTGAAGTCACTTCTGGGTCTGCTGAAGTCACTTCTGGGTTTGCTGACCTCACTTCCGGGTTTAGTGACGTCACTTCCGGGTTTGGTGACCTCACTTCCGGGTGTGGTGACCTCACTTCCGGGTTTGCTGACCTCACTTCCGGGTGTGGTGACCTCACTTCCGGGTTTGCTGACCTCACTTCCGGGTTTGCTGACATCACTTTCGGGTTTAGTGACGTCACTTCCGGGTTTGGTGACCTCACTTCCGGGTGTGGTGACCTCACTTCCGGGTGTGGTGACCTCACTTCCGGGTTTGGTGACCTCACTTCCGGGTGTGGTGACCTCACTTCCGGGTTTGCTGACCTCACTTCCGGGTTTGCTGACCTCACTTCCGGGTTTAGTGACGTCACTTCCGGGTTTGCTGACCTCACTTCCGGGTTTAGTGACGTCATTTCTGGTTTTGGTTACCTCACTTCCGGGTTTGGTGACCTCACTTCCGGGTTTGGTGACCTCCCTTCCGGGTTTGCTGACCTCACTTCCGGGTTTAGTGATGTCACTTCCGGGTTTGGTGACCTCACTTCCGGGTTTGCTGACCTCACTTCCGGGTTTGCTGGCATCACTTCCGGGTATAGTGACGTCACTTCCGGGTTTGGTGACCTCACTTCCGGGTGTGGTGACCTCACTTCCGGGTTTGGTGACGTCACTTCCGGGTGTGGTGACCTCACTTCCGGGTTTAGTGACGTCACTTCCGGGTTTGGTGACGTCACTTCCGGGTTTGGTGACCTCACTTCCGGGTGTGGTGACCTCACTTCCGGGTTTAGTGACGTCACTTCCGGGTTTGCTGACCTCACTTCCGGGTTTGCTGACCTCACTTCCGGGTTTGCTGAAGTCACTTCTGGGTCTGCTGAAGTCACTTCTGGGTTTGCTGACCTCACTTCCGGGTTTAGTGACGTCACTTCCGGGTTTGGTGACCTCACTTCCGGGTGTGGTGACCTCACTTCCGGGTTTGCTGACCTCACTTCCGGGTGTGGTGACCTCACTTCCGGGTTTGCTGACCTCACTTCCGGGTGTGGTGACCTCACTTCCGGGTTTGCTGGCATCACTTCCGGGTTTAGTGACGTCACTTCCGGGTTTGGTGACCTCACTTCCGGGTGTGGTGACCTCACTTCCGGGTTTGCTGACCTCACTTCCGGGTGTGGTGACCTCACTTCCGGGTGTGGTGACCTCACTTCCGGGTTTGCTGACCTCACTTCCGGGTTTGCTGACCTCACTTCCGGGTGTGGTGACCTCACTTCCGGGTGTGGTGACCTCACTTCCGGGTTTGCTGACCTCACTTCCGGGTGTGGTGACCTCACTTCCGGGTTTAGTGACGTCACTTCCGGGTTTGGTGACCTCATTTCCGGGTTTGGTGACCTCACTTCCGGGTGTGGTGACCTCACTTCCGGGTTTTGTGACGTCACTTCCGGGTTTGGTGACCTCACTTCCGGGTTTGCTGACCTCACTTCCGGGTTTGCTGACCTCACTTCCGGGTTTGGTGACGTCACATCCGGGTTTGGTGACCTCACTTCCGGGTGTGGTGACCTCACTTCCTGGTTTAGTGACGTCACTTCCGGGTTTGGTGACCTCACTTCCGGGTGTGGTGACCTCACTTCCGGGTTTGCTGACGTCACTTCCGGGTTTAGTGACGTCACTTCCGGGTTTGGTGACGTCACTTCCGGGTTTGGTGACCTCACTTCCGGGTGTGGTGACCTCACTTCCGGGTTTAGTGACGTCACTTCCGGGTTTGGTGACCTCACTTCCGGGTGTGGTGACCTCACTTCCGGGTTTGCTGACCTCACTTCCGGGTTTGCTGACCTCACTTCCGGGTTTAGTGATGTCACTTCCGGGTTTGGTGACCTCACTTCCGGGTGTGGTGACCTCACTTCCGGGTGTGGTGACGTCTCTTCCGGGTTTGCTGACCTCACTTCCGGGTTTAGTGACGTCACATCCTGGTTTGAGGACCTCACTTCCGGGTGTGGTGACCTCACTTCCGGGTTTGCTGACATCACTTCCGGGTTTGGTGACCTCACTTCCGGGTGTGGTGACCTCACTTCCGGGTTTAGTGACGTCACTTCCGGGTTTGCTGACCTTACTTCCGGGTGTGGTGACCTCACTTCCGGGTTTGCTGACCTCACTTCCGGGTGTGGTGACCTCACTTCCGGGTTTGCTGCCCTCACTTCCGGGTTTGCTGACATCACTTCCGGGTTTAGTGACGTCACTTCCGGGTTTGGTGACCTCACTTCCGGGTGTGGTGACCTCACTTCCGGGTGTGGTGACGTCACTTCCGGGTTTGGTGACCTCACTTCCGGGTTTGGTGACCTCACTTCCGGGTGTGGTGACCTCACTTCCGGGTTTGCTGACCTAACTTCCGGGTTTGCTGACCTCACTTCCGGGTTTAGTGACGTCACTTCCGGGTTTGGTTACCTCACTTCCGGGTGTGCTGACCTCACTTCCGGGCTTGGTGACCTCACTTCCGGGTGTGGTGACCTCACTTTTGGGTGTGGTGACCTCACTTCTGGGTTTGCTGACCTCACTTCCGGGTTTAGTGACGTCACTTCCGGGTTTGGTGACCTCACTTCCGGGTTTGCTGACCTCACTTCCGGGTTTGCTGGCATCACTTCCGGGTTTAGTGACGTCACTTCCGGGTTTGGTGACCTCACTTCCGGGTGTGGTGACCTCACTTCCGGGTTTGCTGACCTCACTTCCGGGTGTGGTGACCTCACTTCCGGGTTTGCTGACGTCACTTCCGGGTTTGCTGAAGTCACTTCTGGGTCTGCTGAAGTCACTTCTGGGTTTGCAGACCTGAGTTCCGAATTAGCAGACCTCACTTTCCTGGTCTGCTTACCTCACTTCCGGGTATGCTGACCTCACTTCCGGGTTTGGTGACGTCACTTCCGGTTGTGGTGACCTCACTTCCGGGTTTAGTGACGTCACTTCCGGGTTTGGTGACCTCACTTCCGGGTTTGGTGACCTCACTTCCGGGTGTGGTGACGTCACTTCCGGGTTTGGTTACCTCACTTCCGGGTTTGCTGACCTCACTTCCGGGTTTGCTGACCTCACTTCCGGGTTTGCTGAAGTCACTTCTGGGTCTGCTGAAGTCACTTCTGGGTTTGCTGACCTCACTTCCGGGTTTTGTGACGTC
The DNA here is from genome assembly GCF_054131305.1 of Coturnix japonica. Taxonomy (NCBI): domain Eukaryota; kingdom Metazoa; phylum Chordata; class Aves; order Galliformes; family Phasianidae; genus Coturnix; species Coturnix japonica. The sequence goes on along the minus strand of NW_028189037.1, from coordinate 5,649 downwards.
AATTCCGGGTTTGGTGACCTCACTTCCGGGTGTGGTGACCTCACTTCCGGGTTTGCTGACCTCACTTCCGGGTTTAGTGACGTCACTTCTGGGTTTGATTACCTCACTTCCGGGTGTGGTGACCTCACTTCCGGGTTTGGTGACCTCCCTTCCGGGTTTGCTGACCTCACTTCCGGGTTTAGTGACATCACTTCCGGGTTTGGTGACCTCACTTCCGGGTTTGCTGACCTCACTTCCGGGTTTGCTGGCATCACTTCCGGGTTTAGTGACGTCACTTCCGGGTTTGGTGACCTCACTTCCGGGTGTGGTGACCTCACTTCCGGGTTTGGTGACGTCACTTCCGGGTGTGGTGACCTCACTTCCGGGTTTAGTGACGTCACTTCCGGGTTTGGTGACCTCACTTCCGGGTTTGGTGACCTCACTTCCGGGTGTGGTGACCTCACTTCCGGTTTTAGTGACGTCACTTCCGGGTTTGCTGACCTCACTTCCGGGTTTGCTGACCTCACTTCCGGGTTTGCTGAAGTCAGTTCTGGGTCTGCTGAAGTCACTTCTGGGTTTGCTGACCTCACTTCCGGGTTTAGTGACGTCACTTCCGGGTTTGGTGACCTCACTTCCGGGTTTGCTGACCTCACTTCCGGGTTTGCTGACCTCACTTCCGGGTGTGGTGACCTCACTTCCGGGTTTGCTGACCTCACTTCCGGGTTTGCTGACCTCACTTCCGGGTTTAGTGACGTCACTTCCGGGTTTGCTGACCTCACTTCCGGGTTTAGTGACGTCACTTCCGGGTTTGGTTACCTCACTTCCGGGTGTGGTGACCTCACTTCCGGGTTTGGTAACCTCACTTCCGGGTTTGCTGACCTCACTTCCGGGTTTAGTGACGTCACTTCCGGGTTTGGTGACCTCACTTCCGGGTTTGCTGACCTCACTTCCGGGTTTGCTGGCATCACTTCCGGGTTTAGTGACGTCACTTCCGGGTTTGGTGACCTCACTTCCGGGTGTGGTGACCTCACTTCCGGGTTTGCTGACCTCACTTCCGGGTGTGGTGACCTCACTTCCGGGTGTGGTGACCTCACTTCCGGGTGTGGTGACCTCACTTCCGGGTTTTGTGACGTCACTTCCGGGTTTGGTGACCTCACTTCCGGGTTTGCTGACCTCACTTCCGGGTTTGCTGACCTCACTTCCGGGTTTGCTGAAGTCACTTCTGGGTCTGCTGAAGTCACTTCTGGGTTTGCTGACCTCACTTCCGGGTTTTGTGACGTCACTTCCGGGTTTGGTGACCTCACTTCCGTGTGTGGTGACCTCACTTCCGGGTTTGCTGACCTCACTTCCGGGTGTGGTGACCTCACTTCCGGGTTTGCTGACCTCACTTCCGGGTTTGCTGACATCACTTTCGGGTTTAGTGACGTCACTTCCGGGTTTGGTGACCTCACTTCCGGGTGTGGTGACCTCACTTCCGGGTGTGGTGACCTCACTTCCGGGTTTGGTGACCTCACTTCCGGGTTTGGTGACCTCACTTCCGGGTTTGCTGACCTCACTTCCGGGTTTGCTGACCTCACTTCCGGGTTTAGTGACGTCACTTCCGGGTTTGCTGACCTCACTTCCGGGTTTAGTGACGTCACTTCTGGGTTTGGTTACCTCACTTCCGGGTGTGGTGACCTCACTTCCGGGTTTGGTGACCTCCCTTCCGGGTTTGCTGACCTCACTTCCGGGTTTAGTGACGTCACTTCCGGGTTTGGTGACCTCACTTCCGGGTTTAGTGACGTCACTTCCGGGTTTGGTGACCTCACTTCCGGGTTTGGTGACCTCACTTCCGGGTTTAGTGACGTCACTTCCGGGTTTGCTGACCTCACTTCCGGGTTTGCTGAAGTCACTTCTGGGTCTGCTGAAGTCACTTCTGGGTTTGCTGACCTCACTTCCGGGTTTAGTGACGTCACTTCCGGGTTTGGTGACCTCACTTCCGGGTTTGCTGACCTCACTTCCGGGTTTGCTGACCTCACTTCCGGGTGTGGTGACCTCACTTCCGGGTTTGCTGACCTCACTTCCGGGTTTGCTGACCTCACTTCCGGGTTTAGTGACGACACTTCCGGGTTTGCTGACCTCACTTCCGGGTTTAGTGACGTCACTTCCGGGTTTGGTTACCTCACTTCCGGGTGTGGTGACCTCACTTCCGGGTTTGGTGACCTCACTTCCGGGTTTGCTGACCTCACTTCCGGGTTTAGTGACGTCACTTCCGGGTTTGGTGACCTCACTTCCGGGTTTGCTGACCTCACTTCCGGGTTTGCTGGCATCACTTCCGGGTTTAGTGACGTCACTTCCGGGTTTGGTGACCTCACTTCCGGGTGTGGTGACCTCACTTCCGGGTTTGCTGACCTCACTTCCGGGTGTGGTGACCTCACTTCCGGGTGTGGTGACCTCACTTCCGGGTTTGCTGACCTCACTTCCGGGTTTGCTGAAGTCACTTCTGGGTCTGCTGAAGTCACTTCTGGGTTTGCAGACCTGAGTTCCGAATTAGCAGACCTCACTTTCCTGGTCTGCTTACCTCACTTCCGGGTATGCTGACCTCACTTCCGGGTTTAGTGACGTCACTTCCGGGTGTGGTGACCTCACTTCCGGGTTTAGTGACGTCACTTCCGGGTTTGGTGACCTCACTTCCGGGTTTGGTGACCTCACTTCCGGGTGTGGTGACCTCACTTCCGGGTTTAGTGACGTCACTTCCGGGTTTGGTGACCTCACTTCCGGGTTTGGTGACCTCACTTCCGGGTGTGGTGACCTCACTTCCGGGTTTTGTGACGTCACTTCCGGGTTTGGTGACCTCACTTCCGGGTTTGCTGACCTCACTTCCGGGTTTGCTGACCTCACTTCCGGGTTTAGTGACGTCACTTCCGGGTTTGCTGACCTCACTTCCGGGTTTAGTGACGTCACTTCCGGGTTTGGTTACCTCACTTCCGGGTGTGGTGACCTCACTTCCGGGTTTGGTGACCTCCCTTCCGGGTTTGCTGACCTCACTTCCGGGTTTAGTGACGTCACTTCCGGGTTTGGTGACCTCACTTCCGGGTTTAGTGACGTCACTTCCGGGTTTGGTGACCTCACTTCCGGGTTTGGTGACCTCACTTCCGGGTTTAGTGACGTCACTTCCGGGTTTGCTGACCTCACTTCCGGGTTTGCTGAAGTCACTTCTGGGTCTGCTGAAGTCACTTCTGGGTTTGCTGACCTCACTTCCGGGTTTAGTGACGTCACTTCCGGGTTTGGTGACCTCACTTCCGGGTTTGCTGACCTCACTTCCGGGTTTGCTGACCTCACTTCCGGGTGTGGTGACCTCACTTCCGGGTTTGCTGACCTCACTTCCGGGTTTGCTGACCTCACTTCCGGGTTTAGTGACGACACTTCCGGGTTTGCTGACCTCACTTCCGGGTTTAGTGACGTCACTTCCGGGTTTGGTTACCTCACTTCCGGGTGTGGTGACCTCACTTCCGGGTTTGGTGACCTCACTTCCGGGTTTGCTGACCTCACTTCCGGGTTTAGTGACGTCACTTCCGGGTTTGGTGACCTCACTTCCGGGTTTGCTGACCTCACTTCCGGGTTTGCTGGCATCACTTCCGGGTTTAGTGACGTCACTTCCGGGTTTGGTGACCTCACTTCCGGGTGTGGTGACCTCACTTCCGGGTTTGCTGACCTCACTTCCGGGTGTGGTGACCTCACTTCCGGGTGTGGTGACCTCACTTCCGGGTTTGCTGACCTCACTTCCGGGTTTGCTGAAGTCACTTCTGGGTCTGCTGAAGTCACTTCTGGGTTTGCAGACCTGAGTTCCGAATTAGCAGACCTCACTTTCCTGGTCTGCTTACCTCACTTCCGGGTATGCTGACCTCACTTCCGGGTTTAGTGACGTCACTTCCGGGTGTGGTGACCTCACTTCCGGGTTTAGTGACGTCACTTCCGGGTTTGGTGACCTCACTTCCGGGTTTGGTGACCTCACTTCCGGGTGTGGTGACCTCACTTCCGGGTTTAGTGACGTCACTTCCGGGTTTGGTGACCTCACTTCCGGGTTTGGTGACCTCACTTCCGGGTGTGGTGACCTCACTTCCGGGTTTTGTGACGTCACTTCCGGGTTTGGTGACCTCACTTCCGGGTTTGCTGACCTCACTTCCGGGTTTGCTGACCTCACTTCCGGGTTTAGTGACGTCACTTCCGGGTTTGCTGACCTCACTTCCGGGTTTAGTGACGTCACTTCCGGGTTTGGTTACCTCACTTCCGGGTGTGGTGACCTCACTTCCGGGTTTGGTGACCTCACTTCCGGGTTTGCTGACCTCACTTCCGGGTTTAGTGACGTCACTTCCGGGTTTGGTGACCTCACTTCCGGGTTTGCTGACCTCACTTCCGGGTTTGCTGGCATCACTTCCGGGTTTAGTGACGTCACTTCCGGGTTTGGTGACCTCACTTCCGGGTGTGGTGACCTCACTTCCGGGTTTGCTGACCTCACTTCCGGGTGTGGTGACCTCACTTCCGGGTGTGGTGACCTCACTTCCGGGTTTGCTGACCTCACTTCCGGGTTTGCTGAAGTCACTTCTGGGTCTGCTGAAGTCTCTTCTGGGTTTGCAGACCTGAGTTCCGAATTAGCAGACCTCACTTTCCTGGTCTGCTTACCTCACTTCCGGGTATGCTGACCTCACTTCCGGGTTTAGTGATGTCACTTCCGGGTGTGGTGACCTCACTTCCGGGTTTAGTGACGTCACTTCCGGGTTTGGAGACCTCACTTCCGGGTTTGGTGACCTCACTTCCGGGTGTGGTGACCTCACTTCCGGGTTTTGTGACGTCACTTCCGGGTTTGGTGACCTCACTTCCGGGTTTGCTGACCTCACTTCCGGGTTTGCTGACCTCACTTCCGGGTTTGCTGAAGTCACTTCGGGGTCTGCTGAAGTCACTTCTGGGTTTGCTGACCTCACTTCCGGGTTTTGTGACGTCACTTCCGGGTTTGGTGACCTCACTTCCGGGTGTGGTGACCTCACTTCCGGGTTTGCTGACCTCACTTCCGGGTGTGGTGACCTCACTTCCGGGTTTGCTGACCTCACTTCCGGGTTTGCTGACATCACTTTCGGGTTTAGTGACGTCACTTCCGGGTTTGGTGACCTCACTTCCGGGTGTGGTGACCTCACTTCCGGGTGTGGTGACCTCACTTCCGGGTTTGGTGACCTCACTTCCGGGTGTGGTGACCTCACTTCCGGGTTTGCTGACCTCACTTCCGGGTTTGCTGACCTCACTTCTGGGTTTAGTGACGTCACTTCCGGGTTTGCTGACCTCACTTCCGGGTTTAGTGACGGCACTTCTGGGTTCGGTTACCTCACTTCCGGGTGTGGTGACCTCACTTCCGGGTTTGGTGACCTCCCTTCCGGGTTTGCTGACCTCACTTCCGGGTTTGCTGAAGTCACTTCTGGGTCTGCTGAAGTCACTTCTGGGTTTGCTGACCTCACTTCCGGGTTTAGTGACGTCACTTCCGGGTGTGGTGACCTCACTTCCGGGTTTGCTGACCTCACTTCCGGGTTTGCTGACCTCACTTCCGGGTTTAGTGACGTCACTTCCGGGTTTGCTGACCTCACTTCCGGGTTTAGTGACGTCACTTCCGGGTTTGGTTACCTCACTTCCGGGTGTGGTGAC